>NC_068938.1:185943649-186060723 GCF_016801865.2 Culex pipiens pallens | reverse complement strand
CGACGTATTGCGATATAATGGATGCCAAGGTTGTTGAAAATGAAATTAGTGAGGCTCGATAACAATAATCCTATCGTAAGAATTTTTTTTTAAATTTAGTAAGTTTCTCAGTAATACTGAAATTTTTTTACAATATACCGTATTTTTTTCTAAAATACTCTTATTTTCAAAACATTCAAATGAGTATCAAACGAAGCGAAATTTTGTATGATTTTTCACTTTATTAAAGTTTTTTTAAAAATACTATTTTTTTCCCAAAATAGCATATTTTTCGAAAAAACGAAAAAAAATTTCAAAATTTGCAATATGGGTACTAAACGAAGCAAAATTTCTTACGCTTTTTCACTTTATTAGATATTTTTTTAAATAGTGAAATTTTCACAAAATACCGTATTTTTCGTAAATAATCCAATTTTTAAATTTCGGAACATGGGTACTAAACGAAGCAAAATTTTTCATGCATTTTCACTTAATAAGATTTTTTTTAAATACTGAAATTTTCACAAAATACCGTCTTATTTTTAAAATCCTCAAATTTTCTAAATTTGCAATATGGGTATCAAACGAAGCGAAATTTTGTATGATTTTTCGCTTCATTCGAGTTTTTTTAAATACTAAAATTTTCCCAAAATACCGATTTTTTTCAAAAATACACAAATTTTTATAAATTTTCAATATGGGTATTGAACGAAGCGAATTTTTGTATGCTTTTTCACTTTATTGGATATTTTTGGATTATTGGATTTTTTTTTAGTGAAATTTTCTCAAAATACCGTATTTTTCTAAAATACTCTAATTTTCAAAATTTGCAATATGGGTATCAAACAAAACGAAATTCTGTTTGCCTTTTCACTTCATTGGAGTTTTTTTAATAGTAAAATTTTCACAAAATACCGTTTTTTCGAAAATTCTCAGATTATCAAAATTTGCAATATTACACGAAGAGGAATTTTTTATGCTTCACTTAATACCACTTGATTAGGTTTTTTATTTCAAATACTAAAATTTACACAAAATTTGCAACATGGGTATAAAACGAAGCAAAATTTTGTATGGGTTTTCAGTTTATTAGATTCTTTCAGAACAAAGCGAAATTTGGTATGCATTTTCAGATTTTTTTGAGTTTTTTTTTGAAACACTCAAATTTTTACAAAATACTGTATTTAAAAAAACTGAAATTTTCAAAATTTGCGAAGGAAGCAAAATTTTGAATGTATTTTAAATAGATTATTTTTATTGTAAATCACTAAAATTTTCACAAAATATGGATTTGTTTTTGAAAATACTTTATTTTTTCTAATTTAAAATATGTATTCAAAATTTCATATGAAGCATACACAATTTTACCGAGTCACATAGCCTATTGGTAACGCTTCCGCCTCGTAAGCAGTAGATCGGGGTTCAAATCCCGTCTCGGACCAATACAACTGATAATCGTTGCTCTTCTAGATTCGATTGCTTAGTAAAGGGAAGGTAGTGCATCGTCACAAGCTGTACCTTATCAACAATACCTTAGGAAAGCGGCCTATTTTCAAAAAAAAATCTAATAAAGTGAAAAAGCATACAAAATTTCACTTCGTTTGATACCCATATTGAAAATTTTAAAAATTTATTTTTTTTACAAAAATACGGTATTTTTAAATTTTAAACAAAATGCTCATGGTCACATCACTGCCACTCGTGAATCCTGACCTCATACCCTCAAAACTCATGTGATACTTTGTCGGAGATGCAGTCAATTGGGCGGTCTCTATCACTCAAGTATCGGACTAACATTCCCATCCACTTCCCCGTGACCCTACCACTGGTCGTGGCCGGCGCCGGTATTGATCAGCATGATAGGGGCCTTTGAGAAGTTGCGAAGCGAGGAAAGATAGCTCCCACTCATCTTCCACGGCTCGTGGATGTAACTTCTGGAGGTCCTGGTCAATAACGGAGTAGCCTATGCTTATGCTTATGCTTAATACGGTATTTTTAAATTTTATATTTTTAGGTAAATTTCAGTATTATTCAAAAAACTTCAATCAATTGAAAAAGCATACAAAATTTCGCTAAATATAATAATATTTGATACCCATATTCCAAATTTTGAAAATAATATCATCGACGATAATTTTATCGATTAACAACCTTGATCGATGCAGTTGGCTGCTTAGATACAGCCTCTTAAAGTAACATTTTGTGAAAAAACATTTTTTTTCAGTGTTATCTATTTTTTAATCTATTTTTTAATCTATTTTTAATCTATTTTTTAATCTATTTTTAATCATTTTTTATCTCAAGGTTTCTCTATTTAAAAATTATTACGGTTCTGTAAACCGGGGTGACTTTGATAGGGTTTCGATTTATATTTGAAATATTTTCCACCTGGTAAGTTTTTTCTAAAGATTATTATTTTTAATACATGTACTGGGGTAGGCCCCACAAAGTCCATGCACCATTTTTGAAAAAAAAAAAAATGTTCGATAGTATATAGAAAAAAGGTTACGTAAAAAATTCTTAGTTTAAATTTCGGGATGACTTTGATAGTTATATTTTTTTCTTGTAAAAATCAAATTTAATTTTTTACGTCAAATATACCATTACTAAGGTTGCTGATATAGTTTTTTAAGAAAAAAAAATATTGTTTATATTTAGTTATTTAAGTTTATAAGCTTTTTAACAAATACATATAAATTTTAGCTAAAATTGTAAAATAGTCGAAATTTTTCCTGAAATTCGTTAAAGCTAGTTTTATTAATAAAATTATTGATTTATATTGCAATATAAACTGATTTCGAACCATGAATCACAAGTTTTCACATTTTACATAAAATTTGTTTAACTAACATTGCCTATAAATTTGAAGATTTTTTAAATTGTGTTTCAAAAACATATATTATTTATTATTTACAAACTTATTTTGCCTTCTCTTAGTGGAAAATTGTCCAATGAATCCGAAAATCAAAATCATGTTCATTGAGAAAATCATGACACTTTCTGAAGTATGAAATAATGGCTCTCACCAACTTTTTCTTTATTATAGTTAACAATTTTTTTTAAATTTTCAAAATGTTATCAAAAGTTCTTCATGAGGTACTTTGACCACTCCTCTACCACGGTCAGTATGATTTCAAACCATGGCCTACGTATTTAATTTGTACTCTTCATTTTGCGGAAAAATCTGAAACCTATCAAATTATCCCCGTTTTACGGTACTCCAAACAAAAAATACGAAATAAAAAATCGCGAAAAATGTTTTTGCTGATGATTTATATGCACAGAAAAAAAAGTTGAATTTTGAAATGTTGAAAATTTGGTAGGTTGAATATTATTGCTTTTTTGAGTAATATTTTATAAAAAAAAATGTGTAAAAATGTGAACCTGGGATAAAATTATTATTTTTTTGACACTAAATCTGTCACCATATCCTGATGAATATTACCATCATTTTTTTCTGCGTGCCTTCATTTTGTTGTTTCATTCAAAGCGTTCCAAACGAAATATCCATCCAATAATGCAGTTAAGCTTATCCACAAAAAAGCTTTGTTTATTTTCATGCTCCACATTCAGAATTGGGATTTTCACTGGTCCATCCATCAATAACAGAACGCCCTTCGCTGCACATAAAACTGCCTCCAAACAGCTTAGAACGATCCAAGTTGGAAACAAAACAAAACAAAATCGAACTCTCCACGTCCATCCAGCGCGCGATTACAATATGTACTTCGTTGTCTCCCGCCCTGGTTTTTTCGTTGTTGTTTGTGTACACAAACCTCGCCGAACACCGGCCATTGATTTATGTCCGAGGACTGCCACTGGTGGCCATCCAGATCCCCATTTTTCCCCGGGAATCCGTTTGTCTATAATTCCCCCATTTTATTTACATTTTCCCCCCGACCCTAACGTCCCAAACCCGTCTTTGTTTGGATTCCTGATGGCCATAAAAAATCCACCTGACCAGACCAGACCGACTGGAACCGAACCCAGAGTAGTCTCCACGGTCGAACCTCCATAAAAGCACATAAAATCATACACAATTTTATGCGGCACGTGAGTTCATTTTGCCCCCCGAATATACACCGCACCGGACTGGATCCAGGATCAACTCCTGCCAGGACTAAAAGTATAAATTTTCAGGAATTTACAACCGAAAGCTTCTCCAGCTCTGGAAAGCACTTCCGAAGTAGCAGATGGATTTTTATACCCGAATACTAATCTGCGCTTCCTGGGGCACTCCAGGAGTTCCGGACCGACTCCCGTAAAGGCGCAGATGGGGGTGGAAGGTATCAATTTCAAATACGTATGATTTTCCTTTGGAACACATAAAACAAAGCACAAACACGGTTAGCGAGTGTTAGCGGGGTCTCGTTGCAGGAGGAGGAACAGAAACAAAAAAAAAGTTTGCCTCTCGTTTAATCCATATCGTCTAGCCGGTTTTATGGCTGAGTGAGTGGACCTCGCAGCAATGCAGTGGTAGAAAAGGAGGGTGGTTGACATTGGCGGGGTTCAATGTTAATGTTTGTCTGAGGATCATCCATCATTTAACAATTTTAATCCAGTTGAAAGAAATATGAAATTAACCCTATACTGCCCAATTTTTTTTCAGAAAATTATTATTTTTCCGGTGTTTAGGAGGTCATTTTGAACAGCTTTTGTTCTACGAAAAACTTTACTTCTCTTGTTTTATGCTTTCTTGTTTTTATTAGTATTTTAATTTGCATTTATCTGGTTAATTTTTTTTTTGTTTTTGCCTTTCGAATTTTTTCATGTTTTTAAAATCATTTTTTATTTTTTTTTGCTTTGTTTCATGTTTTCTGCTCAAGAATGGCAACACTTTCATATTAATTGTAAAAAAAATGCGTAGGGTCATAATATGGGACACAACAATTTTCTAAATTTTTCAGAGTTCTTCTTTCCAATGCTTTTTGAACATCAAAAATGGGCTGAAAATGGATTTTTGGTGATATTTTAGATCGAAGCCCGACTAAAGGCGGTGTGGGTTATTAAGGGTTAAACATGTTTAAAAAAAAGATCATAAAAGAATAGAAATGAACACGACAAAGATAGAATTATTCGTGAAAAAATATCGTAGCATCTTCATTATCTTTCCATTCAAAATCAATTGCGGAAGCATCCTGATTGTATTTGAAAGAGGCAGAATAGCATAGCATAGCAAAGCATAACGGGTCTGCACCACGCTGTAAGGGATGTTCTTGGGAAATTTTGTACTCTCAACTATGAAAATAATTTCCATTTTGAAATAATAGTTACTTTAATAATGGCCTAGAAACACTTAATTTGGACATTTTTAAATTTTTGGGAATTGAAGTATTATTTTTATTAAAAAAAGACGTTAATTTTTAGCAATAATAATCGAAACCAAAAATTTCCGAAATATCCACGATTGAAAATGAAGGCTTATTAGGGGACACCGAGGAAAGCTCATATTCACAAAATTTAAATTTTAGGGGCTGTCCGATCAACATAATTAAGAAAAAGACAATTTTATTTATTTTTTGCAAAAATGTTTAAGAGTTTTATATCTTTTCTAATGTATTTTTTTAATTGCAAAACTTTTGGAGTTTTATTGCCCATAAATTAATTTAAAAAATTATAAAGTTGTTTTCAAATGCAAATTGAATTTTGCATCTTAATTTGATTATTTGAGATTCAACTGGACAACAATTTATTTTTTTTCCATAAATATTACAAAAATATATTTCCAGTACAAGCTTGGAAGACGCCAATTGAAGTCCTCTGAATTAAATATTAAATTTAAAAAAAGCTTATTTTTGGAATTCAACTAGTATTGACAAATAGTTTAAGTTAAAAAATGTTTTTTTCATGTACTTTCTTTTTCTGAAAATTTCTATTCATCTTCTACAACTTTGTCGAAGACACCAAATCGATAAAAAAAATCCATTCTCCGGGTACGTATTTTTTGCCCCTTTTTATGTGGAATCCTTAAAATTGTAGTGATGCAAAATGGCTTCTTTTTACAGAGTTAAGGATGCATGGACAAAGATAAAAAAAAAACGTCATCACAACAAGGCCAGAAGAAATAAATTCTTGACAAAAAAATAAATAAAAATAATTCAATTAATCATTTTTTTTTGTTCAACTCTACACATTTGAGATTTGAAAAAGAAATAATTACAATAACGCGAATTTATTATAAAATATAAATCCAATCAAAAATTAAAAAAAAAATCATCTAAAAAAACTTTTTGAATAATAAATCAGAGCAAAATGACAGATTATTATTTTTTGTGTGTAGAAAACCTCTATGTAAATAAATCTTAGGCAAAAGTGATCGCATTATGATGAGTTAAAAACTATGTTGCAAATTCTAATATTACATCTGCGAATGAGTCATTTTACATGTCAGCAAAAATAAGATATTCCACCCCTAAAAATGTGAAAATACGAATTTTCGACGTTATATCACGGTTAACATTTATATCAGATAATATTACATCATCACCATCAACAACAACAGAATGTAAACTACACAGAAAAAAAATGTGACACGGAAAATTATGAGTCACATGTAAACTTGGTTGATGTAAACTGCAGTACGTAATCGTCTGAATTGCACGTATTATCATTATTTTACGTATGATTTACATAGAATTGCAGTACTCTGAAGCTCTGTACAGGTGTTCAGAGTTTTGAAATTTTTCTAAAAAAAACGTTCCAGCAGAAAAGATAGGCGTTGCGAAATTTCTTTTTGCTCAAAACTTCAATGTTATATATACCAAAACATGCGCAAGGATCTGTCCTACACGCCAATGATGTTGAAAATAAACGCTTCAGTGACCAGAATGACTAAAAAATCTACATTTTTGATAAAACAAGAAATTTACGGGATGAATCTTATTAAAAATTCAAGCGCAAAAAGCATGCTCCTGTAGAGTTCAATCAAGCACATATTTGGGATTTCAGCTCAGTATGCCCTCCGTAACAAGCCCCAGAATGTCCGCCAAAATGTAATTTTTGTTACATCCTACTGAGTAGCTGTCAATAACAAAAATGAGTTAAATATCGAGAATTTTGAAAATTGGTAGCAATTTTCCCACTAAAATAGACATAACTTAACTGAAAATGGATAAAATTTAATTCTTTTTTCTGCAAAATTGTTCTTCATTATGTTTGCAACAATGCTACAACATTAATTTTTGAATTCAGACATGACAGTTTATTTACCAGAGCAAATTGAAAATATTGTTTTAGAAATATCACTATTTTACACCTCCTGATGACGCTGGGACTCAAGTAATGGATCGATTTGAGGTGTACTATGTCAGGAATATATTTTGGGAACTAAGAATTGATATCTTGATAAAAATGTGCATCTTTGTCCAGAGTTAGACCGTGATTTTAGACGTATTTTTGAGGTTTTAGGTGATATATTAGGTTTTTTAACTTCAAATCGAGATAAAACCAGTTTTCACCGACAGAATATTTTGGGAATTGATTTTTCTGACTCAGAATAGTCCCCCCAACAACCTCCAGAAGGAATTTCCGAGGTGCATGCAAGTTGCATAATAATCCCCTTCTTACCCACCGTGCAATGTCAACTAGCCCTAAAGACCCTTCCTACGCCCATGACATTCCACAAATGACGATTGGTGAAAGGCCACCGACAGCACGGGGGTCGTGTCGATTGTGGCTATCATTGACTCAACCAACATCGACTGGCCATGCTAACTCTTGCCCGCGTACAACTTCATTTCGCTCAACTTTTCCCGGCTTTTCCGCAGTTTTTTGTGTTGTTGTTTTGTTTCATTATCCGTTTGTCGTGTGCCCCTGCCCCGGGGCGGGCTGCAATGATAATTATAATTCCCGATCAAGATTAGAAGTTATGAGGCATTATCGTTGCGGGTCGGGTTTGCGATCCTGGCTCGTGGCGTTGGTGGAATTTTTTTACATTTTCATTTCCATTTTCGGGATACCGATCCGGGTTGATATGATGGTGGTGGCGGTGGCATTTAATGGCTTAAGGGGGGAGCTCTTTCTTTTAATGACCCCCCTGGTTTGGCTGGTTCCTGGTGGTGGTTTGGTACGTTTGGATTGGGTGCATCCACCAAAAACGCACTTTTAATGAGCGTTTTATGACCATGCTGGCTGTTGTGTGCCGAGTACAAATTAACCAAATGTGCCCTATCGCATGTTTAGGGAATTACTATCTCGTGGCAACTTTTTTACTGCCTTTCAGTTGAATATATTTAGATTATCATATCTTTATAGACGGAATAACAACGTGTCAATGGCCACCAAAAATCAATATAGGGGAACTATACCCTTTCTCAGCCTATTTCTATTATCGGCCTATCAGCACTTTGATCATGAATTACAGCTTAAATAAAGTGTTTTTGACTGTTTCAAAGCAATAAATAGCTCAAATAAAAGTGAGCAAGCAACTCTTCATTGTTGATACATCTGAAAATGTTGATTTAATAGCGGAAAACGGCAAAAGTGATGAGAATTGGTCGAACGGCTTAGTGTGATTAAAATGGGTATATTTCCCCTACGAAGAAAAGATAGGAGCAATTTTATGTTGTTGAACATTCCATACAGTGTCCATCAGATTTGAATATTAAAACAATCATGACATTTGATTAAAAAATGTCTGCATTAAAACATCAAATCAATATCGATAGTTTGCCATAAACAAAGCCGGCAGCATTAAAAGGCAATGATCCTTGGAACAATTAAAGCAAAACCAATAAATCTCACTAAACAACAGCAAACCAAATAAAAGCTAGTGCAAACATAATCACACATAAATGAATTGCTCTCGTTGCAAACTACCTGATCACAGAAAAAAACTCCAGCGAAAAAAAAAACAATCAATTGACCGCAAAACAATTTCTGCTATATCGATAACACCACAAGTCCCTTTTCGGACAGAGAGAGTACCACACAAATAATGAAATGCACATTCATAATGCAGCAGCAGCTTCAGCTTTCTAGACCGGAACGCGAATCCACATTTTATGGCATTAGATTTCCATGATAGAGCAATAAAATAAAATTAGAACTTGGCGAAACTCGGAAAATCGCTTAGTGAAGTGCGGAAAAATGCGAGATTTTTTCGTTTTCTTTCTGCAAACGTATTAAAATGGGTAGAAGAGAAAAGTTTGCAAGATACACGTAATAGCGATTAGAATTTTCTATTAAGGAAGCGTTTGTGGCTGAGTGTGTTTGTTTTCCCTTTTGGATCGGAAAAAGGAGATTGCGGTGTACAAATTCTACCAGTTGTTTTAAAATTATTGCAGCAGAAATCTTTTAAATAAATTTAATCACAATGTTTTTTAACGAAAATAAAAAAAAATAATGTTAGTTTCAATATCAAATAATACAGTTGAGCAATTTTCTCTTAATTGGTAAACTTTTGTATGACAATTTTGATGGAAGTGGATTTCCGTTATAAGTAAATCGATGAACAAAGTTTCAATCCATTATAGTGAATTTCAATAGATTATAGATTTGAGGAATCATAGAAAATTGAAGTAATTTTTTCTCAAAAATGTGATGAAAATGATAAAAGAAACAATAAATGTCTAAATTATAAATAAATATTACAAAAACAGCATATCTTTACCTTTACATGTTCAATCTTATCCCGTATACCTAACATTAAAACTTGCTAAACAAAATTAAATTGAATATTATTTCTTTAAAAATATTATGTCACGTTGGAATTTTTTTAAATACCTCACAAAATATAATTAAAATTACATAAATTTAAAAAAGTAAATGAAAAATATTTAAAAACTTACGACAAATGTAACACTTTTTTGTTGATCGATTCGTGGGAAACGATTTAGAGCAAAACTTCCTCAAAATTATTTCATAGAAAATTTAAAAAAAAATCAGCCGATTATAGGAAATAACAGGAACATCAGTTTACAAAACTCCTATGATAAATAGATGAAATTTAGAAAAAATAGATTTAGGCTCAATACTTGTCAAAAATAAATTTGTTCAACAATCTACTCCTAGAGATCAGAAATGATTAATAAAAAAGTTTTATTTTAATGTTTTGCAATATCACCAAATAAAATGTTAAAATCTAGACATTTTTTGCAAAGTCTTCAAAGCTGTGGGATTTCCTACTTTTATTGGAATTTAAAAAAAAAACTTCTAGGGGATTATTAACTGTTTTTATGAAAATATTGATAAACAGAAGGTTTTGAAATTCTAAAGGTGAAAGTCAAAGTATTGCGATTTTGTTCAAGAAAGTTAATTCGCATCGGAAAATGGACTGTACTTTCTAATTAATTTGACTAATTTACAAGAACATTAAAGATGTGATTCTATATACTTCTAAAACAATTAAAAAATATAAAAATTTAAGTAACAAGCCATTGTCTCAACATTTGAATGCAAAAGTGTTTTAAAATTCATTAAACACTAGTTCAGTTTTTTGCAATCATTAGTCTTGAAACAAAATTTTGATGTTTTTTGAAAAAAAAAATCCCCCTGATTTTTTGGGCCAACATTGAAGGAAGGGGCGGGGGAGGGGGGAGACGACAGAAACTTTAAATAAAATTTTTGCTTGGCTAAATAAATAATATTTTTTTTAATATGTCAAAAATAAATAATTTTGAAAAATATAGCACAAAATAAACACATTTATTTTTTTTTTATTTGAAAATTTGATTTGATAACGTAAAAAAATATTTTCTTTTACTTTTTTTAACAATCCATACTTTTAATTTTTCATGCAAAACGACAGATAGTAGATGATTTTTTAAAAGAGAAATGAAGGAAATTGAACTCTCTTAATTTCGTGGAAAGATAATTCAATTTACTTCATTTAACTACTTTCGATGTATTTGAGCATATTTTTTAATTATTGAACTAAAACGAGAAAAAGCTGTTTTCAAAACATTCATTTATTTACAATAAAAGAAGTTATATTCTGGATACCATCCGCTAAACCAAACTGTCAGCTCTTGGCAGAAGCCACACTCTAATTCCCTTTAGCAATGGCGTCAAAGCTTAGCCCACCCTTGGTGACGCCTGCTTTACTAATTAAATGCCAACCACTACACGAAGAAAAATCCGTTACCAAAATCGCGAACAATTGTTCATGAAAGTGTTCAATTGCGTGGCACCTTTTTTAAAAAAGTATCATGAATTTTAGCACTTTGCTCTTGGTTTGTGAATTCCATGAATTTTCCACAATTTAGGTAACGGATTTTTTTCCGTGTTGACTAGAAAGCATGTACTAGAAAATCAGAATCAGCTTAAGCCGGGAGGGGGTGCGCCGCCGATCGTCGCTGATTTAATTCAATTCACAGTTTGTGGCGCGTCCTCGTAAAAATGACAAGTCAGACGCGTTCGAGGCCCTCGAGGCCGGGATGCCGTGCTGGGCCTCGCTGGGATCGGAAATAAATTGGTTCAAGATGAGATTGCAGGAATTAGGAGCGCGATTGGAAACGCCAAAGGTTGAGTTTTAAGGGTGGGGTTAATTAATATTGATGGATTTAGCTTTATGAATCGATTATGTGGGGTAAATGATCTAATTTTTACAGTTATACGGTTCGTGTCGGTGACTCTACTTTTTACCTTGATTAACTTGAATTTCGTCAAATATTATGTTCTTGTTACCTAAAAAGAAGAGAGAAAAAATCATTGTTAGACTTCACTGCAACGCAACAACTTATCTGCAAAAAAGTAACCCTTCTCCCATTCCAATCCCAACTCCAATTAAAGTATTTATCGTTTCTGATACTCTCAATTTAATCTACGCCAGCATTCCGCTAATTTATTTGCCTGTAAATTGAAAAACGACCCCAACCGCCATTAGTGTATCATCATCATCATCTTCATTGCTCGCGATCGCGTTCAGAGTTCCCCCTCCCCAAATACACCATCAGAATATGATGGGAAAATTGGCCACACCACCACCACCACCAGTCACCACGCTGTCATCACCAGGCCAGCGCATGTAATTGATTTCATAAATGAAATTTATACTTCAAAAGAAGAAATGCGTGTAACTGTGTGCGCGACTCCCCCTCCGCCGCACTCTTTTAACTTTTTCCGATGAACGGCTGTATGAAATTAAAAACGATACATCACACACACATGGGCCGCGCACGTGCTTTTGTACGAAATCGTTAAGGGCAAACAACAGAGGCAACATATTGCACGCTGAATGGTTTAATTACGGAATTCAATAAACTGGTGAATGTTTGGCTTGTGCGTGAGTGAGGAGAGGATTCCTGGCCGGAAAATTACCACGTCGTAAATAAGTGATTTTGCATGTTTCGCTGGTCTGTTATGATCAGCAATGCAATGATTAATTTAGAGATGTTAGTATTTGACCTTTAAAGCTATTGACAGAGTTATTTGAAAGTAGAAAGAAACGTAGTACTTACCTTTGAAACACCTACTTATCAGATTCACAGTACTTACCTCTTTTACTGTTGAACACTAGTACAACTTAAAAGCTTACAAAACGGTAGTCCTTGAATATTGAAGTCCGTAATTGAAAGCTAGTATAAATTCGGTTCAAAATCTCACGTCAAACCAAATCTTTCACCAGTTACAATCACTATGTTAGCTAAATATTGAAGTCCGTATATGAATCGAAAGTATTTATTGCTTGCAATATTAGATTGTCAGCCGAATTCTTTGGACTTTTCAATTACAGACTTCAATATTGAGCTAGCATCTTCATTGATGATATAGAGTTGGAAAAGTATAAACTTATTCATTTTTCCGATAATGCTCTCAATTCTGGACTCCTTCGATGTACAATTTTTTTATGATTTCTCAATTACGGACTTCAATATTGAGCTACCTCTCCCCGTGCCCTTACCTTCACACTTAGGAGACCCGGGAGGCGGAGTCTTGTCGCAAAAAGAACGATACACGCCTGTGGATCCGTTGACGAAACCGCAAGGTTTAAGAGGGCCACATTATAAGGTGTTACGTCGATTCCGTTTCCGTTTTTATATTGAGCTACCATATGCTGTGCAAGTTGCTTAGCTGTTGAACAGTTCCGGAATATAAAGGTAAGTACAATGTGTTTTGTGAAAATCGAAGCAACGGTAAGTACAATTGTTATCAATACTTTACTAACTCTGTCAAGTCAGTCAATGTCAATAGCTGCTAAGGTCAAATACTAACATCTTTCATCCTTCAAATCCTCAATCCGTCCTATCCCAATCCCATCCCACTGGGTCCCATATTGTGCGCAAAAATGAATCTCCCAACTTTTCACTGGTAACATACTGCGGCAACTCGTCGTCGCCGCCGACCGGCAGCGGCGTTATTAACGATGATGGTTGACATTTATGCGCATAAACATCCCTTTTGTCTTGGCGTGGGTACCGCCAGGCGTTTTGCACTGTTCCGAGGGTCGCCGTACAGAGATCCACGCCCGATTTCCGAGAAGTCATTTAGATCAATTATGAGCCGGCTACTGCCTGGCACCGACACTTGCTCCCTGCTGTTTAGAGCGCGTATAATGCGCCATGTGTTCCGCCGCTCATCCTTACGCCAGGGGGATGCTGGGACCGGTTGACGATGATGATGCTGCGACCCAGTGAATTATGCTCAATTTGAAATATGTGCCGTTCGCATGCACTCTGGGCAGCGCGCACAGTAGCTTGGGCGATACGGGTGGTAGTGTTGAGCGCGCCCAAGAAGTACTTTGCGTTATGACGGGCGGGTAACAGATGGGACAATTTTGCAACCAAGGCGGGCACGGTGATTACGAGGGGTGGGATATTGACATTTTGATGGGTTATGGGCAACGGGCTTAAAGTTGCGAACTTCAAAATATTGGTCACAGAGGATTTTTGATTTGGAGCTTTCAATTACGGACTTCAAATATGAGGTTTGAATTGTAAACAAGCTCAAAGGTTGTTTTCGAGGTAAATTAAGAGTGTGAGATTTAAATGGTGTCTAAGGTAAGTTCATTGTTTGTATTAAACTATCTAACTCTGTCAATTCTGTCACTGTCAAGTCAATAGTTTTTAGGATCAATACTAACAACAAATCTCTCAGGGTCAATCTATTCAGGGAACCGGTAATGTCCAACGGATGCAACAGCCATCTCCAGGACCAGCTGTTCCCACAATCCAGATGACCCTCGAGATCATCCAAGTGCCTCCAAGTGATACCACCAAGTGCTACCTCATATCCTCTTACCGTCACTTTAAAAAAAGACCCCGTTTTTCCCACTAGTCATCTAAAACCACTCTCAACCACATCAACAACGTGCAACTGCTTCATATTTCTGCTCACCTCTCTCAAACTCGCATGAGATTCAGGAATTTAGCGATCGCCCACCGCGCCCTGAACTCAATTCGGTCCATCCGGTCGCGCCAGCATCATCAACTACGCTGACCTCCACATCCACAGTTCTGCCGGGACGACCCCAAACTTGATATCGCGCGGTAGGGAGTTAATTCAATTTTTGGGAGATTAATTACGGCACGATTAAACGGTAATCAACATCAGGTCTGGAGAGGTCGTTCGAAGTGAGAGGTTAGTTGGCTGCTGGAGAGTCGGTCGCCGTTTTAATCATGTTTATTTAATCGGATTAAGACGGACGGACTGCTGTGTGGTGGCGCTCAGCGCGCAGCAGTTTCGGCGTCTGGTGTACCGAAAATAGTGCCGGAATGGACCGGGGGCGCTAATTTCGGTTTACTTATGGCCGGCGAGAGGTGTGGGATTGGCGTTAAATTAAGTGCACGATACCTGGGGCCCGGATTAAGCCAGTTTGGGGTAAGTGGATGAAATTATACATGGGGAGAATAAATCATTTTTAATCTTGACGCAAGCGTTTTTTGGTGTACGAAAAAGTGAGCCAACTAGAACGGGAGATCGTATTTTTGTGGAAGTTCAACCTTAGCAGAAGTTGTAAATCATTCAAGCTTAACTACTTGAATTTGCAATCACTTCTAGCTCAAAATTCATCGCTTTACTACAGTTTTTACAAGAAACTCTTTCGGGTATAGCAAAAAATGATAAATTTTGGATTGACCTTTCTATTACGAACTTCAAACAGAAGGTAGCACTCAGCAATTCATGGCATTTCGAAGAGGTAAGTACAAGGTGTTTTGGTCAAATGGTAAGAACAGTTTAATTTTTCTAATTCTGTCAATAATGTCAAATCTATCACTGTCAATAGCTGATAAGGTACTAACACTTTCTGGTTCTAATTTTAAGTTGTTCACTTTGTCTTACTCAATACTCAATATTTTGACTTTGTATGTAAATAATACCCATCAGAATGTCCATCCATCAACAACCCGCAGATCTAACCTGCTGACACAGAAAGCCACAACTATTCATTCCGATTAAAATCTACATCCTCTGACACTCAGATCCAACCCCCGAGATCGGTAAAAGTAACCTCGTGAAGGCGGCGGGCGGACAGTTCGGGTCCATCCCTTTTCCAAAAGCGAAAACTTAAAACCGCGCTCGCGACTTAATCGCCATTTACATTCGCGCTTTCGCTGTGTCCGTAAACCATCAATTTCCCCCCGAAAAAAAAAATACAAGATCTGCTGGTTGGTTGCGTCGTGTCGGCAAACACCTTTCCTATACGGTGGCCGAGAGCCGTTAGTTTCCTGCCCCGTCCGGGATGGCCCGGTTCCCAGCGGTGAGTCAGCCAAAACCATCATCGTTTTGGAGGGACCCCTCGTTCACATGCTGTGTTATTTAGTTAAAACACTCTAATTACAGGGCAGATTTGGCGAAAAACCCACGACCAACTTGAAGTGGCGGGGGGAAAGTGAGGGTGGGCCATATGCTACCAATACACCGTCAAACCTCTAATGGACCACGGGCCCGCCATCTTCTATGGCTCAAACTTTGTATGGAGAACTATTAATTGGATTATTTCCATCAATTCCTGACGACTCATGGTCCCGACCCGGAGCTGAAGTCGTCGTCGAACGATTGAGGAATGGTTTGACTGTTTGATATGACTCGGCAAACGGTTCGTTGATAGCGTGAAACTGGGGACTTCCTTTCTGAAGCAGTTGAAGCAACTCGGAGAAGGTGGGCATGATGGGGCGGAAATAGGTGTAAACTGGGACGCGTTTAGCGATGGCAGCGGGATGATTAAGCACCGTGAAGGACGCAACCGACAGGGATGGTGGACTACACTGAAAAAAACCAACATAGCTAAATCAAATGTTTTTTCACGTGAGCTGCTCCAAAAACCAACACGATAACTTCACGTGATTTTCCTTTGACTCTCACATGCTTTTCATTTCAAATGAATGTGAAAATCATATAGCTCCAGCTGATCATCAGGAAAAAAACATTCACTCATCTTTCGCATGGTGTTCACGTGGGATTCAAATGAATTTCACTTTGATTTGCCCCAATCGGCTTGTCCTTTGGTTTTGAAGTGGAATTCACGTGAGATTCAAATGAAGTTCATTTTGATTTGCCCTACTCAACTTGTCCGTTGATTTCCAAGTGAAATTCATGTTAGTATCAAATGCTTTCGATGATGAAAATTAATCCTAAAGCAAGATGGCAATTTTCAATGGGTACGAGTTAGGCTCGCACTTTTAATTCTAATTTGCTCCCGAAAAAAGTGGTTTAAATATTTTAATTATTTTAGGATTATGTGGTAAGTATTTTCTTATTAATTCTTAGCAAAATTGAATACTAAACAGACAATTTTATTCCATTTTTCCAGGAAAGCACGGATAGGCAAATTTCCTGCGAAACTCAGGGATTTCCATGGAAGAGACTTTTCCAGGACCTCCGTGAGGTGAGAGATCCGGTGTGTGGCTAAGGAGTCATGGATCATCACTGATCGTTCAGAATGTGTGTGCATCTTATTTTTTTAGTGTGAATTGTAAAGTTTGTTAATTGTTTTTAATATTATAAAAATAAAAGGCAAAAATCAAAAACATATGAAACGTATTTTAATATGTGAATACAAAGAGACGAGTTGTTCCTTTTAATTCCGCTATATATATATATTTTTTAAATATATAGCGGAATTAAAAGGAACAACTCGTCTCTTTGTATTCACAGTAATGCATTCTGCTAAATCGCTCAACCAAACCACAAGTATTTTAATAATATGCTACATAAAATTTTCACTTGGAACTGAACTGATAATAATTTGATATTAATGTGCAATCCATTTCATTTTCAAAAACATTTCATGTGATAATCATGTGAAATGACACGTGAGGTTAACGTGATTTGCATTTGAATCTATTGCGTCGCGCGATGAATTTTGTTCAAGTGATTTGCACATGACATCCACAAGAAACGTCGTATGGGGCAGAATCACGTGTAAAACATGTGATATTGCTATGTGTCTTTCTTTCAGTGTAGTGGGTCAGAGTCTCTTTAAGGTGAAGACTTCCATCATTGTCATGATTTTTCGTTCAAAGATATAAATTTTGCGTCGCTTTCAATATTTTGACAAAATTCTTTCAACAAGTTGTTTAGAATAGTGCCCTACACATGCTGATTCCTTTTGGTAACGTTTATCCCATTCCTTGTAAAGTTATGGAAATCGTCATTAATCAATGATTGCCAACTAGGACGTCAATGGCTGTGCCACAAAATTATCTAAATTTTGATGCACAATTCAAGATGGCAACAACCGGCACATACTGATTCCTTTTGGTGCTGAAATTCGTTAAATTGAATTTAATGCAGAATATTTTATAGTGATGATCAAATTTCTTCGAAAATGATCAACGGCTTCACCTTAAATAAACATATTTTGAAAATATGTGTGCTTATCGCCTCCTTACTGAATATCCTGAAATTCGTGATCAAATCGCTCGTATTTCAATCTTTATGTTTACTGTTCCTAATTCTTAAGTTACAGATTTTACAGCAGGGTGGCTAACTAGGAAAATCCCAGAAAAATAGGAAAAAAGGATGGGGACTTGGTTTCACTGGGAAAAACTAAGAGAAACTCGATAATTTGACTGACAAACCGTGATAATTCAATAAGTTTAGTAAACATTTTAAAAATATCTCTCAAATGCGTTCTATGACCCGGAACCGGAAATGGATTTTATTCAAACTTTTTGATGATTTGGTTCAAACATTTTGTGTCATTGATTCACAAGCTGTTCATACAAAATTGGTACGTAAATATTCAAAAATCTGTAACTTTTGGATGAATTTTCTTATCGATTTGGTGTCTTGGCCAAAGTTGTAGGTATTGATGAGGACTATACAGAAAAAAATAAGTACACTGATTTTGTTTGACTTTTCTTAAATTAACTTTTTTTTCAATAAAAATCTCAAAAGGTGCCTAATCTTCAATATTACGCTTATTTCTAAAGTTAGACTTGATGCCATAATTTTCAAAATATTTTTTTCTAGGGGATTGTAAAATTATACAAACGTTTCCCAACCTTGAAAATTGAACCATTAGGTTTAAGATATTGGCGTTAGAAAATGTGGGATTTAGACTTAACAAACTTCAATTTAATTGTTTCTGCTTCTTTTATTCGCTGTATTTCAGCAACCAGAGGTCCAGTCTTCAATGGCTCTTAGGCAATTTTATTGGAAATTTTCTGAACTTTTCGACAAAAATATTACAGGGATGGACAATGGAATTTTTCAGTTAAATATAGACATTTTTAGTGACTTAATTTTAAATACGGTGATCTTTATCCAAAAATCTGTAAAGTACTTGATTGCAAATTTGATTTTACATTAAAGACTGGATTAAAAGCTTTTTTGACTCAAATTTATTTTTCCATTTTTTTTTTTCAATAAAATCTTAGCTAGCTGTTAAAGCTTTTGTCCATACTTCTCTATGGCTCAAAAGTTACGGTTTTCATAAATCAAAAAATGTCAAAAATTAAAAAAATATGGATTTTGGAAAATTGAACTAAAAAAAAGTTTAAGAAATTGTAAAAAATCATATTATCGTGAAAACCAAAAAACTTTCATGATTATTTTAATTGAATAGTTCAGGAAAAAAATGTTTGACATTTTAGAAAAGACTCAAATTGTTTTTGGAATTTTAAAATTTATTCCTAATAAGATGCCAAAATTTGCTTATCAAAATATAGAATCGAGTTTTGAAAATATACATAACCATATGATTTTTGAAGTCTGATACCATTGTTAAAACACAATAAAAATGTTTTCCTTACAAAATTTATAAAGAACTGTACAATATCTAATGTTTACAATAAAACAATAAAATATTTTGTTTTTTTTTTATGTTGGACAAATTGAAATTCATTTTTGTATGTTTTTAATATATAATTTGCAACTCATGTTTAATTCTTGATTATAAAATCAATCAATTTGACTTATCATTTCTTCAGCATTAAAATGTCTCAAATATTTGTTATTTAACGTCACTGCATTTCACGTCCATTTTCCAACCAATTTTTGATCTTTAAAATTATTGGAATAAAAGAACTCTAAAAATTTTATCAAACTTAACGATTTAACTTGTTTTATGTGAATTTGAATATGTTTTAGAAAATGTAAGTGAAATTTAATCTCCATCAATACCTACAATTTTTCCAAAGATACATAGAATAGCGTTTTTATTTATGGTACCAATATTTTTATTGTATTATTATATGGACTAGTTCAGGTTTGTATGGACGAACTAACAATAAGATTTTGAAGTGAACCCTGGTCAATATGGCTTCGTTTACAATTAGTGCTTATCACCTTTTAATCAACAAAATATCTGTTTCAAATGTGCGCATATAAAAATGCTATCGATATTTTGATTATATTTAAAAAAATATTTTGGTGTAGAAATGTTCGGAAAAAATCTTTTGGTCTCGAGAGAAACCGGAAATTTAAACATCGATAAACTACAAGAGGAAATTTCAGGACTAGACAAGCCTTAACCCTATCTACGTTGGAAAGTTTGTTTTTAATCTCCAAGATTGTTCTTTTTTATATTTTTTTTTAAATGTGTAATGCTTCCAATCTTTAAAAATGCTTGATTATTCGCTAGACTTAGTTAACATTACGTCCTTCAAAATGGATTTTAAAACATTTGCTCAAAACTCTTTTCCAACTACAATCAACAGAACCATCCAATCAAGTTTGATGCACCATTTCACATGTTTAACCCCCCGTTGATTCCCGAAGAAGATTTTTTTTTGTGTACAGTACCCAATTCGTTCTGGTTCCCAGCCCGTTCGCGTTTGTCAGCATGAAAACCGATTCGTCGATTTATTTTTCACAACACGAGTGCAAGAGCAGAAAAAAAAACTCAGTCTTGCAACAAACAACTTTTAACAAGCTTTTATCCCCCAATCGTTCTCGTTCTCGTGTTGCTACCACTAAAGAGTTACTTGTTAAGCTCAAACAAACTAGATGTTCTGGCTGGGCTGCTACCCACCATTGAACAGCAGACTGATGTACCATGGAACCCGTTTCGTGTCATAACTATCTCCTCCAACCCATCCCCGAAAAACTACACTCATTTCGACACACGAACCTCAGAGTCCTCTTTGGAGGGAAAAAGTTTTCCCCACATTTCACGTGAAGCGACCGCCACTTCAACGGAAAGATACAGCACAGTTCTGGGTAGTTGGATGCTGAAACGAACGTGTGGAGACACATAGCTCGTTTACGAGGTCGGAGGAAAGCTGAGACCCTAATGATGCAACCTCTGAACAACCGACCCCAGTAGTGGAGCGCGCACGACTTTGAAAGTGGAGAAGACTACGCGATACGTTACACTCGGTAACTCTACACGGAGAAAAAAGAGTTCCCAAAATCGTGAACAAGCGTTCATGAAAATAGGAACCACGAACAAAGTGTTCAAATATCATGGTACGTTTTTGAAAATCGTACCATGGGATTTGAACACTTTGTTCGTGGTTCCTATTTTCATGAACGCTTGTTCACGATTTCGGGAACTCTTTTTTCTCCGTGTATGGTTGCCTTCAAAGTCCTACAAGGAATTGGTCGGATGACGAGAGGTCGAGAGCGAACAAAGTTCAAACTTGGTAAATGTTAATTGTAATGTTAATTTGGGTAATCGGTTTATTGCCCGCCGACGTCGTCGTCAGTGTTTGGGACGCGATGTAACTAGAGTTGAATGAGTTTTGGACGGGTGTTAATCGTAATTGGAAAACTAGCAGATGAGCTAATTATTGGAAGTGGAAATTGAAGATTGTAGCCGGCAAAGTTGAGGAACTAGGTAACGTTAGCTCTTAACGGAGATCATCGTCCGGAATCGAGACGAGACGTGCAACGAGATAAGTTTTATAAACAATTTAGCAACCTTAACCTTTCGGAAGTCGTGTGATTTGGCGTTTCATTTCAAAAAATTAAACTCAAACCCTTAAAAATTGTTTACAAAATGATCAACAACAAAGTTAGGACAAATGATTTCAAAGATTGAGGTTATTTTGAAGGAATAAAATAAAGTTTCCTCTTTAAGTGTACCCAAAAGTTATTTTTTTCTAAATTCGATTTTCGATAGTATTCGATATAAACCGAAATGATTTGGCTTCAATAAAGTACATACATAAAACTTGAGTGAAACATGAGACAGGGTTGCCAGTGTTGCCATAAATGTTACTTAAGTGATCATAACATAAAACAAGGTTGTCAGATCTTCAATGTTGAAGACTCGTTTGAAAGATGTTTTTTTTTAATAAGTAAGTAAGTAAAATCCGGGTTCAAAACATAAATAACACTTAAGTGACCACTTCAGACAGGGTTGCCAGATCTTCAAACATTGAGACCCGTAAGAAGGGTCTTATGAAAAAGTACTTAAGATTCTGTCTCGAAGACTAAAATATGTGAACAAAAATTTGACTTAAAGGAATTAAAGCAATATTATCGGAATATTAAATTGTTCTGATGAATTTTGATAAATTATTGATAGGAGTTGCCCCGACCCCTCTTCGATTTGCAAGAAACTTTGTCCTAAGGGGTAACTTTTGTCCCTAATACAAATCCCGTACGACCCCTTCATTTTTGAACATGTGAGGTGTTTTTGAGGTGTTTTTTCAATAATTGGAAGCCTGAAGCGGTGATGAGATAGAAATTTGGTGTAAAACGGACTTTATGTAAAATTTGACGCCGCTTACTCAAAATTCCGATGAAACGTAGTTTTCAATTTCATAAAAAATGCTAAAAAAATTAAAAAAAAAAACTCTGCCATTTTCCGTTTCCCAACTGTAACAAAAAATGGAACATGTCATTTTAAGGGAAATTTAATGTACTTTTCGAATCTACATTAACCCAGAAGGGTCATTTTTCCATATAGAACAAAAAAATCATTTTAAAATTCCATGTTTTTTTCTAACTTTGCAGGGTTGTTTTTTAGAGTGTAACAATGTTCTATTTGTGCAATTATCCAATTTTACATAAAAGTCCCTTTGACAACAAATTTCCATCTCATAACCGTTTAAGGCTGGAAATTATCGAAAAACATCTGTTTTTTGGCATGTTCAAAAATGGAAGGGGTCGATATCAAAAAACATACCTCGGATTCGTGATCAAGGACAAAGTTTCACGCAAATCGAAGAGAGGTCGGGGCAACTTTTCCTGATTTCCCAGATAATAAATTTTCGATTTTCAAATATTGTAATAATTTTCTGGAACCCAGAAAAAAATAGTGAAAAGGCTGTCTCAAAGATCAAAAATAATATTGTGAAGCTAAATTCATCAAATTTTTAATAAACCAAGTTTAAATCATCAAATTTCTTTTGTAATTCTACCTTTTAAAGAAAATGACAGTATTTTTTAACAGATAATAAAAATATGATTTAATTCAGTTAGTTTCCGAAGAAAAAATAGAAAGAAAAAATGCCATAAATAGCGATTACTGTTTCCTATACTTTACATACTTTACTTTGAAAGAAATGTTTGCTATTATCCAATCATTCTTTGCTTTTTGTGATTTGTCGAAGATTAGAAAATATTTTGTTTATGAATATATGACTAATTGTTATAAGTTTGCTTCATAATGTTATTCATAGTATGCATTTCGTAGTAAATGTTAATGAATCATATGTTTTCTTTTTAAATTAAAAAGTTTTATAATTTACAAAAAAGCTGTGTGGATTAAATATTTGTTGAATGTTTTTATTTTAAAGCTGATTTATGAAATTTGATAAATTTCACAAAATCGCGAAAATTAACGTTTCATTATCATATGTCAAGCAAATTCAATCTTAGATGCAAAATTAAATATGCTTAGTATTTTTAAGCTAAAATTTTCAAAAATATTCAATTTTGCAATTTATTTCAAAAATAAAAATAAATGCAAAATTTTTAAATAAAAAAAAAAACAAATTTGAAATTAAATTTTTCTGATCTTACAAAAAATCATATTTTCTATTATGCCTAAAATTTAACAAGAGTTGGAAGCATTTATTATGGACATTTTACACTTCTAGAGTTGTTTTCAAAGGTCCTGTAAACATATGAAACACAATAGCTTATAGGACCTTTAAAAAAACTCCAGGTTGAAGATCGTCTTGTTTTTGCGAGGGGGAGAATTTTTTTTAAATTTAAGTTTCCCAGTATTACTAAAAATATGAAAAGCATAGGATTAAAATACTATGAAAAAGTCATGATTATTCTATTAAAAAAAATAGTTTTAACTAGAATTATTGAACATTTCATAAAGAATAGTTTAAAATATATTTTGAAGTTATGTTCATATATATTTGTAGATATTTTAAAAATATCAAATTTATTGGTGAATGTTAACATTTTGATTCTATGTTTTAACTTAGCAAAACAGACTTGTTTTGGTGATTCTTTTTATAAATAATAAAGTTGTAGTTTTTAGATGAATTCATCCCAATTTTCTTCAAAAAAAAAAAATATTGCGGAATAAATTTTCCTAGACAAGATTTGAACATTTTTTTGCTAGTTTCGTTAAGTTTGCCAATTCTACGCTTTAAAAACACAAATTGAACACTTTAACGACTCCCAACAGACACTAAACCCGTTCAAACGTCTCTCTCTTTCCGCTAAACCGCCACTGAATCGCACCCAGTCACACACAAACCGTATCATTGGCAAAATCTTCCCTTCGGCACGCAGCACATTAAATCCGGCCGGCAAATCTCGATGCAAATTCCGGCATTTACCATAAATGCTCACGGTTCGCGCGCGGCCACATTCGTGCCAGCATAAATATCGCTGCGCTCGCGGCCCAGTTTGGGCGTGAAAAAGGAGCAAATCCGTTGGCACCCTTTTCCAAAGTCGTCGTCCACTCTCGGAAGATCATGTGTTGCGGATCTTGCACGGTTTTTAAAAACTAATTTACAATTCGTTCAACAATCGGCAAAGACCATCGAACATCGCGCGCGGCTTTTGTTGGAGTGTGGTTAAGAACCCATCCTTCTTGCCCTCGAGATCAGTTCTTGCTTTATTTCTGCGAGTTTCGAAGAAGTGGCGGCGGCAACTCCGCCACTAAAACCCAATCTTATTTATTATGCCAATACACAACAAACGGCCAGCAAAAACACCTCCGCCCTGCGACGACCCCTCCCTTTTGGTGTCCCTAGGACCAACAGATTCGCTCGCCGGTACTTTCCAGGCTAAGTAAATAATCTTGTTTGCATAAAATTACAGTGATTGCCTCTTAGACACAATTCGGAGCTGGCGCGCGCAGTGGCTGGCCAGAGTGAAGAAGAGCGTTCCTTCGAGAGTACGCGCAACGGACACAACGAACTCCACAATGCTGGAGCAAGCAAAAGAGGATTCGCAGAAGAAGATCTTTGCACTTTGGCTTGAGGGAGAAGAAAACGAAAGTAGTGAATCGTTGGCTTCGCGGAAAACTGAAGTGCCCTCCAACCTGGGACCCCAAAGATGGTCATTGTTTTTCGATGGGAAAGGTTTGACAGAGAAAATGAGGTTTTTAAGTTGTGGTTCTTTCAGGGAAAGTTTAAAAAAAACACTCGGTACTTTTTTGGAATATATTTTAATGTACAAATTTAGAATTCACTATAATTATTTTCTAGATGGTCGTCATTTTTTTTTGTGTTTTTCACATTTATTTTTTAAACAAAAACCATTAGCATCCAAGTCAGAAAAACTTTTTTTTGATATTTCCAAACTTTAGGATAAATTGACTGATAAATCGCTTCTGGATTCTGGATATACCTTAAAATCTTAAAATCTTAAAATCTTAAAATCTTAAAATCTTAAAATCTTAAAATCTTAAAATCTTAAAATCTTAAAATCTTAAAATCTTAAAATCTTAAAATCTTAAAATCTTAAAATCTTAAAATCTTAAAATCTTAAAATCTTAAAATCTTAAAATCTTAAAATCTTAAAATCTTAAAATCTTAAAATCTTAAAATCTTAAAATCTTAAAATCTTAAAATCTTAAAATCTTAAAATCTTAAAATCTTAAAATCTTAAAATCTTAAAATCTTAAAATCTTAAAATCTTAAAATCTTAAAATCTTAAAATCTTAAAATCTTAAAATCTTAAAATCTTAAAATCTTAAAATCTTAAAATCTTAAAATCTTAAAATCTTAAAATCTTAAAATCTTAAAATCTTAAAATCTTAAAAATCTTAAAATCTTAAAATCTTAAAATCTTAAAATCTTAAAATCTTAAAATCTTAAAATCTTAAAATCTTAAAATCTTAAAATCTTAAAATCTTAAAATCTTAAAATCTTAAAATCTTAAAATCTTAAAATCTTAAAATCTTAAAATCTTAAAATCTTAAAATCTTAAAATCTTAAAATCTTAAAATCTTAAAATCTTAAAATCTTAAAATCTTAAAATCTTAAAATCTTAAAATCTTAAAATCTTAAAATCTTAAAATCTTAAAATCTTAAAATCTTAAAATCTTAAAATCTTAAAATCTTAAAATCTTAAAATCTTAAAATCTTAAAATCATAAAATCTTAAAATCTTAAAATCTTAAAATCTTAAAATCTTAAAATCTTAAAATCTTAAAATCTTAAAATCTTAAAATCTTAAAATCTTAAAATCTTAAAATCTTAAAATCTTAAAATCTTAAAATCTTAAAATCTTAAAATCTTAAAATCTTAAAATCTTAAAATCTTAAAATCTTAAAATCTTAAAATCTTAAAATCTTAAAATCTTAAAATCTAAAAGTTTTAAAATCTCAAAATCTTAAAATCTTAAAATCTTAAAATCTTAAAATCTTAAAATCTTAAAATCTTAAAATCTTAAAATCTTAAAATCTTAAAATCTTAAAATCTTAAAATCTTAAAATCTTAAGCATGAGCATGAGCATGAGCATGAGCATGAGAGATCACCCATGGTTGCCCCTCCGTTGCTGAACAGAACCGTAATATCCTTTCAGCACTACTGATCATAGGCTTCGACGATCTAGTGGTGTTTCCCTTATCAACAGCATGTATGAATGCGCTGAAAAGATAAAACACCATGATTGCCAAAGCTAGATCAGTTGCGAATAGGTAACAGTCATTGGCCACCAACGGCGCCCGCCATGTCAGTTTGTAGACCTCGAGTTTAAGGGACGGGAATGTTAGTTAGCGCAGGTTGCTACTAGGGCAGCTGATTTACTCTGTGCTTACACCCCACGAGCGCCAGGAACCTGAAAATTGGTTAGTAGGATAGGGTGTTTGGTCAGGATTCATCATAGAAGATGATGATGCGACCCAAAATCGAATGTTTTGTTTGGAGGGATGATGTATTATTCTCAAGGCAAGCAATCGGATGCTGCTGTTGAGACAGTTCCCGTTTATATGTTGAATTTTATATCAACGGTTTGATCTTAGACAGCCGGCTGTGGAAAGATAAATCCTAAGCGATATGTAAAAAGAGGGTAAAATATTAATCTCAGTGAGTGATTTGGAGCGAGCTACATACTTGATTATTTAATTAAACGTAAAGCGTACTATCGTGACAATCTGCGATGCGACATAAATGCTACATAACGGAAGGGAATCTATTGAAATCGCGAAATCGTGAAGAGATAATTGAAAACAAAGGCTATAATACCAAAAATATCTTTTATTTAACGATCGATCTTTAATCAAAAACGCGGCGATGACGAGATGTCTGTATTTAACGAATTTCATCTGTACTAAACTTAAAATTCTACAAACCCGACGGTCACGGCGAAACCGGCAGAATGCACAAAATCAATTGTCAAATCACGCAAACCGCCCGGAAGGAACACTCAAAAAATGAAAATAAAAATGCACGCACATATAAGGGGAGACAACAAACAAGTCGACGACGACGAAAATCAAGCGCGACGGACGCGACGCGAACCGGCAGTAGGCAAAGGTAAACTTTTGATAGAGAAAGAAAATTAAGAAAATAGAAGAGCATTAAAGACTCGATTCTACACGAGATAGTTTCTTAAAAACAACTTTGTGAAAAATTATAATCAAAAGAAAAGATTTTTTTTTAGCGGAGAAATTATTGTTAAATAGAAATTAAAGAGTGACGTAATAAATTGGGATGATTAGGGAGCGTTCTTTTATTACGTAACGCAAAACATCGGTTTTTAGACTCCCCCCTCGTAACAAAATTTCCATACAAATTTTAAAAATTGCTGCGTTACGTAATAAAAGAACCCTCCCTTAGCCAAGTATGAGCAAGCATGACCGGAGTTCTTTTATAACGTAGCGCAAAATTTAGTATTTTTGACCCCCCCCCCCCCTTCGTAACAAATCGTAACAGATGAGCGATCCCCCCTACCCCCCTTGTAACGCGTAACGAAAGGTCTTTTTGCAAATTTTTATGAGTACTTATATGAAAATTTTGCGTTACGTAACAGCATTTTTCGTCACTCTTCCCTACCCAATTTTCGTAACATTTCGTAGCAGACACTGACACCCTACTACCCCCCGTTATTGCGTTTCGTAATAAAAGAACGCTTCCTAACTTCATATTAGTATAGAATACAATTAAAAGTTTATAGTAATAAGAAAAGAAGAAAATGATGAAGAAGAACATTAGCATTAGGATTTAAATTACCACAACAGTTCCATTTTGCTCTCTTTTCATACACTTCCATACAAACATACAGTCATTCACATCCACACACACACTGGGCTTTAAATGGAACAAACTCACCAGGAATAATGTTAATACAGCTGAGTCTGCAAAGACGGCTTCCAAGGCATTTGCAGACTTTTTCCTCATTGAGCACCACTGAGAAAACACTTCGAAATTACTAAAACAATCCGCGACGGAAACAACAAGCGTCCACACCACCGCCATGTTTTTCTCTCGCCCTTTTTCCTGATGGCAACGACTCAAACAAAAAGTAATCCGGACAAAAACACGACCGAACTTAATAAACAGCTGATCGCGTCTTCTTCAAAAATTGCTCGTCCTTAAATCAACCCCTTGGTTCACTATTACTTAAATTTCCACTAAACATTAAGCCACCGTTAATCCGCTATGCAGCTAAAAGTTTTTTTTTTAATGTTGTCATAAACTTTACACAAATGTAAAAAAAAGGTCACCATCCCCTATTTTCTGTTCGAACACTTCCCAAACCAAAACAAACATGGCGCGTGAACGGGAGAATGAGCGAAATCGGCGAAATAGAGATGCGAGGCGATAAACCGGCGAAAAAAAACGTAAGGTGTCAAGCTGAAGCTGCTATAGGAAAACAATGGAGTTCCCTACGAATCGATTTTCATTTCAATTCTCTTCTAATATCACATTTTCTTCAAAAACTTCATGTTCCTCAAACTCCTATAGCATATGGCTCCACACCAAACACCAACCCGACGCACAAAAATCTTTAAAACACTGATAAAGCGCGAAACATAATACGACCGACTAACAACCGAACCGACTCCAACCACAGACAATCGGATCCTCTTAAAATCTTAAAATCTTAAAATCTTAAAATCTTAAAATCTTAAAATCTTAAAATCTTAAAATCTTAAAATCTTAAAATCTTAAAATCTTAAAATCTTAAAATCTTAAAATCTTAAAATCTTAAAATCTTAAAATCTTAAAATCTTAAAATCTTAAAATCTTAAAATCTTAAAATCTTAAAATCTTAAAATCTTAAAATCTTAAAATCTTAAAATCTTAAAATCTTAAAATTTTAAAATCTTAAAATTTTCTGTTCTACAAATTTGAGAAACTTGAAAACACTGTTAAAAACGCTACAAAGTTACAATAAAAAATGGCATTTCTACGTGATTGCAGATTCGAGAAGCACATTAAATTTCTTTTGTAATGAATTGTCCTAAATTGCATTAAAGGTTATGTAACAAAAATTGCAGAAGCTTTAATTTTTTATTTATTATGAAAAATACTTTTTTTGTATTTTGATAGAGTTCTCAAATTCTATCAAATTGTTAAATTAAACAAAAAAAAGTCTATTTGAAACCAACTTTCTATTTATTCAGGCTGCAAATTATCGAAAAACTCACCTTTTCAAATGTTCAAAAATGAAAGGGGTCATACTTTCCCTCCGTTACGAGATATCGAATAACGTACCCTTAATTCGTGATCAATGACCAAAATTTAGAGTATTTAAAGTATTTAAAGTATTGAAAGTATTTAAAGTATTTAAAAAATTTAAAATATTCCGAAGTGTCCCCAAGTGGGATTCCGATTTCATGTTTCCTGGCAAAGAATATTCCATAGAAAATTTGCTCAAGTGTTCAAAATTTTGTTGTACATGATTTAGGAATATTTATTTTTCTTGGCCGGAAAAAAATGAGTTTTGTTGGCAAGGCTAGTAATACAAATGTCTTGCTCTTGTAAATAGATTAGATAACTGAATGTACAAAATGTCAATTAGATGACTTACTCACCCACTAACCCAGCATATCTTTTTACCACGAAGTGTAACTCTCAACAACTGAATACAAACCAGAGTGAAACGGAGAAAAATAACACAAACCAACCAAAAACAACTGCTCTACAATTCCAAAACACTCTTCGCGAAAACATTCCACCAAAATTTCCCTCACATTTCCCCGCTCTCCAACCAAAAAAACCGCGGAATCCCGCCAAAACCAAGTGCACAAGTTGGTCAGAGAGATGTTGCATACATTCCCAACCGAAAAAAGAGGCAAAATTATGCTTCCTTTATGTTTTGTGTGCCCAACTTCAAATGCGCATATCGTTAAAACCTCCTCCCCACTTCACCTTCACCTTAAGTTTTTTTTCCCGTCGTCTTCGTCGTCGTCGAGCGAGCGCGAACCAACATAAATCTACAGTTAAGATGCTGGCCCAGCCCAGCCCCGCTGCTCCCCACAATCATTTGATTATTATATTAATTATGAGCCTCTCGCGGGTTGTTGCTGTTGTACCGGCAATGTTTATAAACAATTTCTGCCTTTCGAGCTGCGCGAACTCCGCGGAGTGGTGGCCACTTTCGATGATGATGGACCACGGTGCTCTAGATTCGCGCTACTTGGCGAGCCGTGGCGAGGTTGGACTTTGTTTTCATTTTTGTTGTTTTTTTTTCGACTAGTGTCATCTATGGGGGGAAAATTATAGGGGGGTTGCCTACTTTTAGGAGCATTATCAGGCGCATTTTGATTGATCTTCTCGAAACGCCATCTGTTGACTTAATATGATCCGTAAATTGCCTACCTTCAGGCTGATTTCTCAAACAACCTGTCCAAACTAGCTCCACCCAACAGTAACTGTCTCGTCTCTTCATCCCCGTTCGCAGGAAAGATGGGCAGACGCACTAAATTAGTGTTTTATTATCCGAACTGCTACGGCGGATACTCTATAATTCTGTTCGGGAGGGCGCTGGACACAACGTCCAGAGTCCCAAGACCTGACGACTCACGACCAAGACGAGCGATGTTTGATGAAGATGATGGCCAAGTGATGGACGCCGGCCTTCGGAGATTCGTCTCTGTAGATCTTCCGCGTGCTTGGTGGTGGAAGGCGAAACTGGAACGAATCCGACCGATGAACTGTTTGTTTTGGTCAGGGTTGCGAATGAGCGAGCGCTCACGGAAGGAGTGCTCGCTCCAGCTGGAGCGTGAGTTTTTATCAGGTAGCTCGTGCTCGCTCACGCTCACCGGAGCGTTTTGCGCTCACGTGAGCTGGTGAGCAAAAGTAGGTAGTTGTTTTTCCCTGTTGAAGCATCTGCCTGTTTGAAAAGAAGTTTCTAGAACTATCTCAGCACAGGCAACAATAACAAACAAGAAAGTGGTCAAACAAACAAAAGTAAGCAATGAAATGGATTTAGTCGGCGAACCGAAATATACGTTCTATTTTAAATTCAGAATTAGCCAAGAGGTAGAATGATTCACTCTTGAGTGCGCTAACAAAGAGCTAACTCATTCTTAATGTAAAAATTCATTGACGTGAAATGATGCACTGATATGTACAAAAAATTGAACTAATTGACAAATTATGTTTATTTTAAGTTTTTAGAATCCGGACTCAAGGCGGGTTTGAAAACACCAAAAAAGAAAAAAAGAAAATTTGTTTTATTAGAACATAAAAAAAATCAGCAGCGAGCTTTATCAAAGTTATAATCATCCCTCATATTCGGAACATTTCAGAGAATGTCCATATTCTAAAAATCATTTATTGAATCTGTAAATAGCGGAAGTGTTAAATATAATTTACTTGGGGGAAGAGCCACCCTTTATGTGGTAAAACAAAACAATGACAATTTATATTATTTCATTCAAATGGGTTATTTCAAACATTTGCAATTTGGAGGCCTTTTTGTAAAAAAAGAACTGTTTCAACATTTTTACTCTATTTTCTAGAATGAGAAAGAGATAGATTACAATATAAAAAATGATCAGCCGTTTCAAAGCACTGAACGATTTATTAAACGGAATGACTTTTTTTTAATGGTTGCTCATTCTGACCCGCACGCTGGAAAGGTAGTCAACAAACTGTTTAGGTACATAAAACAGTTTAATGTTATATTTTAATCATCCAAGCACATAACATTGCCTCGAACATACCACAGCATAAATCTTCTTGAATTAATTCATTGTTTTGTAAGTTTTTCTAAGGGTTTCAGTCATTTTGGTTTACGCGCTCATACCCATCCCCCAGCAATTTTCTTAACTTATGCTTATCTTAACTATTATTAAGATAAGGCCGATTAATTCGAAAATATTTATATTTTCAACTCTGACTGTAGGTCTCCAATATGATTTGACCCTTGCGAATCCAATTTATTATTCAAAAACATAGTTAATGAAAATAAGCTATTCCAATTAATATATAAAAAAATATTCCTAAGTGATGTTTCCACTGATATGCTGCGCCTTAAGCAAAAAATCTAACTAGGATTGAAAAACAAAAACTTTCTAAAAAACAAAAAACGATTCGATTCGCGATACTTCCAAAGTGAGCGCTCCGTGAGCAAAAAATGAGCGCGAGCGCGAGCGTGGGGCAAACGCGAGCTGAAAAAATCGGAGCAAACGTGAGCGCGGGCAAACGTGAGCTAGCTCGCGCAGCGCTCCTCCTCACGAATGAGCGAAAAATGAGCGCTCACGAGCGCGTGAGCGCGTGAGGATCGCAACACTGGTTTTGGTTGATCGAAGAAGTGATCCAGATTCTGTGGCTAGGTTCGATGGGAAAATTAAGGGGGGGGGGGGGGGGGGACTGTACACACTTTTAATGAGGTGGATTATTTCACGAGAATTGGAGCCAATTTTCGTGGTTGCTGGTGTACAAAGGGGCGTTGTCGGTACCGTTCCAGCGTGATTGTTTTAATTCAGAGCGATACTGTGTAATCTTGGGAAGGGGATCGACAGCCGGTGATTGATGGGAGTGTCTTTGCTGAACTCTATAGTTAGGCGGGTTGAACGGATTGTTTGTGGATCAAAGCTGTGAGCGGTCTAAAAGGCAATCAAAATATCTGATTTATTCTTTTCTGGACTTCACTAAATTGCCACAATTTTGTAGGTTTTAAAAAATAACTTTAGGACGTGGTGAAATACGATTACAACAATCTTTTAAAAATTCTCAATTGAGTACAACGAGTATACGATATTTTCATTCATTTCTCTGAAAAATCTTTTGCCACGTGCTGAAAAAAGCATCAACCAGTAAAAGAAAATCTCAAAAAACAATCAACGAGCATTTATTTTACCGATATTTCACGCAAGATACAAGTTTCTCTCTTTTTAAGTTTCTAACTCATCAATTATTATGATTTTTTTTTATTAAATTTCAGAGTGAAGTTTTCTGTAGCTTTCGAGTTCGTGATGAAATTTCTCCCAGTTCACAAAAAAGTACAAAATATTCACCCTAATCACACACAAACACACTCGCACATGCCAAAGCCCCCTCGGCTTTGACATTGATTTTCGGGACAAATGGCCCAACTAAACTGCGGGAAGGCAATATTGAATTTCAAGACCGAGGGAAATGGGCCCAAAATTGAACCCACCAAAGAAGAATGCGTACACAGAAAAAAACGACAAAAATCATCCATATCCCAAAGAATAATAAAAAGTGGGCAGTATTGGGATATGCAATGTGTGGACTAGGCTGGTTCTGAAAATGTGAGAAATGTTCCAAGTCAGGTTACGACGAGGAAAACAAAATTCGAAGAGCACTTTGTAGAAATCAACTAATTTTTGACGGCTTTTTTTTAATAGGTCATTGCAACGAATTGTTCATTTAACCGAATAGGTCATTTCATCGAACTGTTCAATTCACCCGATAAGTAATTTCATCGATATGATATTTTCATTAAATGGGTCATTACACCGAATTAGTCGTTTCACCGAAAAGGTCATTTTATCGAATTGGTCTTGTCGTCAAATGGGTCATTTCACTGAATTGGCCATTTCACCGAATGAGTCATTTCGTTGAACATGGCGTTTCTCCGAAATTGTCATTTAATCGGATGACTTGTTTTACAAATTTGGTCGTTTCACCAAATAGGTCATTGCATCGAATGGGTCGTTTCCCCGAAATGGTCATTTGATCGGATGGCTTGTTTCACAAATTTGATCGATTCAACAAATACGTCATTTCATCGAACTGGTCCTTTTATCAAATGTGCCATTTAATTGAATTGGTCATTTCACCGAACTGATCGTTTTATCAAATGTGCCATTCAATTGAATTGGTCATTTAATCGAATTGGTCATTTCACAGAAAAAATCTTCTCTACAAACAGGTCGAATAACCAAATAGGCCATTTCACCGAATGATGAGTTAAACCAATTTTAGCAGCATTCTGTAGAAATCAACAATTTTTTACCAATTTTACTCAAAATCCGATTGCCTAAATAGGTCATTTCAACGAATAGGTCATTTCGCCGAATAGGTTATTGCATCGAACAGGTCGCTTCATCAAATGTGCCATTTAACTGATTTGGTCATTTCACCGTACAGGTCATTTCATCGAACTGGTCGTTTCACCGAGCTGATCCAATGGGTCAATTCACCGGATTGGTCGTTTCACCGGGTCGTTTCACTAAATTGATCGTTTCACCGAATCGGTCGTTTCACCGAATGGGTCGTTTTACTAAGTTTACCACTTCACTGAATGGGTCATTTCACCGAACCGATATTTTTATATTTCAACGAATTGGTCATTTCACCGAACTAGTAATTTCGTCGAACTGGTCGTTTTATCGAATGTAGGTCGTTCCACTGAATAGGTCATTTAATCGAGAATGTCATTTCACCGAATCGGTCATTTCACCGAATCGGTCATTTCATCGAACTGATCGTTTCATCCAAAGGGTCAATTCACCGAATGGGTCATTTTACTGAAGAGACCATTTTGCTGAATGGGTCGTTTCACCAAACAAAATTTGAACGAGTACAAAACACTTTAGCCGCTTTTTGTAATAAAATCAACAATTTTCAACTACTTTTTTATCCGAATCAGGTTTCCTTTGTAGGATTCCTTTATTATTTCATTTCAACGTAGGGGAAATATACCCATTTTAATCACACTAAGCCGTTCGACCAATTCTCATCACTTTTGCCGTTTTCCGCTATTAAATAACATTTTCAGGTGTATCAACAATGATGAGTTGCTTGCTCACTTTTATTTGAGCTATTCATTAGTTTGGAACAGTCAAAAACACTTTATTTAAGCTGTAATTCATGATCAAAGTGCTGATAGGCCGATAATAGAAATAGGCTGAGAAAGGGTATAGTTCCCCTATTGGTCATTTCTCCGAATTGGTAATTTCATCTAACTGGTCGTTTCATCAAATAGGTCATTTCATCTAATGAGTCGTTTCCCCGAATAGGTCATTTAATCGAACAGATCGTTTCCCCGAAAAGGTAATTTTATCGGATGGCTCGTTTCACCGAGTTGGTCGTTTCACCGATTTGGTCATTTCACCAAATTGATCTTTTAACCGAATGGGTCTTTTAATCAAATTGATTCTTTCCTCATATGGATCATTTCACCAAATTGGTCTATTCACCGTACCATTTGGTTCGGCTCCAAATTGGCCATTTCACAGAATGGGTCATTTCTCCGAATTAGTCGTTTTACCAAAATGTTCTTTTCACTAAATGGGTCATTTCTCAGAATGAGTCGTTTTGCCAAAATGGTCATACCACTAAATGGACCATTACATCGAATACAAAATCTTGCTGAATTGGTCGTTTCGCCGAAGTTTTGCCTTTCTCAATAAGGTCAAGTAATTTTGCACAGCTAAAAGACTTGTTTCACACATTCTTTTTTTAATTTGGGCATCAAATTCAGCAAATTTTTCATTTTTCAAAGTACCACCCTACCCCGCATTAGCTCATACTTTACCGAGCAGCTTCATGTATTATGTGCGCACATTTTTGTCGGATGTGTGTACATAAATTCTTTTCGATCTTTTTTTTCTTTCTCTGGTTGCACATACCCAGGACATTTCGACGAGGGTGAAAAATCTCGACGAGTCAGCAGCATCCTCTAGCAATATGCGCTCGTCTGGTAGCAGCTGTTTCATGCTTCAAATTAATGATTTTTCGCCTTTCTGTCACTCACCTAGTAAAGAGTGTGACATTTCTGCTATGCTGGTGTCGCGCTGGCAACAGAACTTTAACGAAATATCTCAACTGGGTGGATCTCGCCACCGTGAAGGTTCGTCGAAATTTGGCCCAGATCCTTATCAGACGGGACGGCGGGATATGCAATTTCACTTTCGAAACTACAAGCTGACTGAGAGGAGGAAAGGTAACAGATGGCAACGATTGAATTGAATTGTGAGGGTACGCCTAACGCTTAAAGCTTTCCCGGCCAGCGGAACGCTCTGCACAGGAATTAATTTAGATCCTTGACAGCGATAGGCGCGAGCGACTCGGGGCAAATATTGGAAATTGGAGACGCGTGAAGACCGGCGATGATCATCAACACGAATCAACGACCTGCGATCAATTGAAATGAGACACCGTTCGGGAGGTGTGCTCGTAGGCCCTGGAGATCTTCATCTTGGGGCAGGGCTGGAAAATTCTCTGCGAACTTGATGAAAATTTGTTTAATTTTGATAGAAAATAAAAAAAATAAGGGCTAAGGCCACGACTTAGTAAAATCTAGATTTCTTAATAATAATTCATTTTTCCGGAAAACCAACCTGACAACTTTTAGTCAACATTCTTATGCAGCCACTGTCCAAATATGAGCTCGATTGGTTAAAACTAGCTTCAGTATTTGACTTTTTAGTAAGAATAAAATGCGTGCAGCTGATTTCCCCGAGAATTCTGCTGCGGCAGTTCCGTAGACTCCAGGGAGCCACGCGATCGTCGGAATCGGATTTCAACCGTGCCCAATGATGGAGCAAGACCCCGGCTGTAAACGTTAATTCGGTACATTATCCGGCGGAACCTCCGCGAGGGGACGACCCCAGGTTGCCTGAAGAAGTGGACAAAAGGAGGAGGGCACGCGCCAACTTCTCACGTTACCTTCTTCTTGTTTTTTTTTGTTGTGGTGGTCGTTCTTCTATCAACCGCCATGCAAAAGGAAGCCCATGTCGGAGGGATTATTGAGGAGGCAGGATGCTTTTTAGTTTTTTCGAAAGCCGGGGGTCGGAACCCGGGCATTAAATCGTGTCAATGAACTTGGAATTGGTTAATTACGTCGATTTTTTCATTTGTTGAATGGGTCGAGTGAAACTAGGAACAAGGGAGAACGCAGCGGTGAAGGAGAATTTGGAAAACTAATGTTATTGTGAGGGGAAAAGCGGATCGGTTTAAGTTTTTTTTTTTTCATTTCCGAAGACTAATTTGATGAGACGAACTATTTGGAAGGTTAACAGCTGAAGGATGTGCGTGGCGAAGTTCTGAATGAGAATATTTTGTAACCATTTGTTGTTTACAATGTGCGTAGATATGATTTCAGAGGGTTCATAGAATTGAAGTTCTTGAACACAATCAATAGTTACACTCAAACCAAAAGCGAATCGTTCTTTTTTTGTTTTCATGAGGTCGTCAATACTCAAAACTTTTCTCTAGGGAATCGTTCAAATTACGTTCACTTAGTAACAAATGACCAAAGCATCAGATCTTACCAATATATCCGGCACGGATTAGGTCACCCCCCAAAAAACCTGACTCATGAAGCCCTTGAAAATCTTCTTTCCACGGATAAGATCGCCTTCCCGGCCACAATTACCACCCATGACTCAGCGCACCAAAGCCGTCAACGCAAACTTTGGGAAGTTCATCAAATCTGCATAAAAATAAATGGTCTCAAGAAGTCACTCAGACAACGGGGACGCGAGCCTGATATGTGGTGACAGGCCAAAGTCAACCTCGACCAAATTTGAAAAGATCTGCACTCGAAGAATGACCAGGAAGCCCCTCGGATAACAAAGCGATTGCTGAAAAGGGTTTTTTGTGCCGCGCACAGCTTGAGAATTTCAAGAAGGATGCTGCGGAGTCGCGGAACCGGTTTAAATTATAATATTTTGCATTTTTTTGCTTTTCTTGGCACGGGCAAAAACGCTCAAGAAAGCAGGTTAGGTCAGCGATCCTGAAACCTGGAGGATCAGGCAGCAGTTCAAGACGATGCAGCGGCGTCGGCACTGATGGCCAAGAAGTGAGTGTTTATGTGCAATCTACATATTGTAATGATATGGCTAATGTATGCAGCCCTGGACCTCGTGGCCTGCTCCCGGGCAGGGCGTGGAGATATGAGTGCAGCAAAAAGCAAAAAAAGAGGTTGTTGGTTGAAGGTGGAATAGGGACACGAACGAATGTAGGGCTTGAATGCCGGTCAGAGTTGGACCTCGGCAGCAACGGTCAGTCAGCTCGTTTAGAAGGGAAGAACAGATGGTTCTGACGTTGGAAATTAGTTTTTGGTTAAAGTGGCCTGGAATGTGCATTACATGCTGAAGTTGTGAGTTGGGAGTAAGCAAAGTTCATTATGTGAAATACTAAAAGAGTGTTTAGTGAATAACTTGGCACAATTTATACAGATATTTCAAATTGTGATAACAACATTTGGTCTACCAGGACATGAACTACAAAACGCGCTAATTACTTCTAAGTTTATCAAATATGAGAAATTCCTGTATGTTTGTCAAACATTGTTTGAAGGTTAACCCTCTACAACCCAATCGTTTTTAGATAGGCTTCGATTTAAAAAATCGCCAAAAATCAATTTTCCAACCAATTTTTGATCTTTGAAAAGCATTGCAAAGAAGAACTCGAATTTTCGAATGTTTTAGGGTTTAATGTTTTACTTGTTTTAGGTGACTTTGCCAATGTTTCTAAAAAAATCATTTTTGCTGGGGTCAACTTTGGCAGTGTTTTTACTAACATTTCCTTCATTTTAAGTTGAAAAAAGTATGCAGTAATTTTTGTAGTGTCCCAGACTATGCCTGCCATTATATAGCAGAAAATGTGAAAAACGCGCAACAAGTTGCAAAAGTTGCTGTAAAAACATGAAAAAATAGATAGACAAAATGTAACGATAGGAGGTGGTAGAAAAGGCCAAATACTACCAAAAACAAGCCAAACTAAACAAGATAAATGCAAAAATGACCTCCTGAACACGGGGAAAATAAAAATCTTCGGAAAAAAATTTGGGCAGTAGAGGGTTAAAGCATTCAGTTCATTCAAAATTCATGCCATACGCCGATTATTTTTAAAAACCTTTCGAGAAATCCCTCCTTGCTCAGTTTTCATTGAGCTATTCATTTCTCAAGTTATGTTGAATCGCTTTTTAAAAGCTGAAATTGAACGTCATAACGAGTTTTAGTATAAACAAATGTTGCACAATCCTCCTATTGAACTATAAGAATTAGAAATGTATAATTCGACATACCATCTGATAATGCTGAATTTAGATGTAGTTAAACAAAACATACAAGAACATACAAGAACAAAACTCCAAATTATGAGCAATACCTAAACTAACTTTTAATGAAATATCAAATAATAATTTTACATAATGACCGTCAAAAAATCACTTAGAATCTTACAAGTTTGTATAAAATTCGCAAAATTCGAATCATTAAGATGTTACGTAATGACGACTGTTCCACAATAAAAAAAAGTTTGAATAAATAATGTTTTTTCCAAACAAAAATTGAACGCAAAAGAGAAAATGAGTAATTCTGTACAATTCCGCTAATTTTAGTTTATTATTTGGATGACAATTTGGCCATGCATTCCTTATGTCAAATGATAAGTTTTAAGATTTCAGAAATATTTGTTTTAACCCGTTCAAAATGATTTTTATTCTGAATTTGTAAAACTATTTTTTTAAAGAACAAAAAAAAACAATAAAGGTTCAATTCCAGTTTCCGAGATATCTAATAAAATGCCAGTGTTGAAAACACATTTTTGACTAAATTTAAACTTTAAGTGGCTGTATATTCTACATATTATAAGAAAATCGTTAAATTTTCAAATAGAATTTTTTCATATTATGCATTTTTCCAGTAATTGCGATTTGAAATAGACCAGTTGGTTGCACAAGGATTTCTTTAGATAACATTAAAATATGAACAATCACTTTTTTTTTAAATATACCTCCGGAACAGGTTTGCAGTTTCCTATACTTTAGAGCACAAGATGAATTTTTGAGTCCCCTAAACATATCAATACGTATTTTGTAAATTTAACTTTCAACGCTCAAAATTTTGATGTTTAATTGTGATTTTATCTAGGGACTAATTTTTCTGTAAATTTCTGATTATATTACCAACATCTTTTCCGTTCAGAAAATCCCTTCTCAAGATACAGAGCCCGCAATACTGTATGAACCCTTGTATGGAAAAACTTTTTATGCAAAATGGCATTTTTTAACATAAGGAATGTGTAGCCAAATTTCATCTAAATTAAAAAAAAAACTTAAAAAAGTATATTTGCAAACTTAATGAAAATAACTAAAGTTCAATAATGTACCTAAGCATTTTTAAAAATTCTATATTTCATTTCAATATCTCATTGATCCCATTTTTTGTTATTTTGTTGTAAATTGAATATTTGGTACTATTATTTTATTGCAGAAATTTTCCAACTATAGAAACCTGTCATCATTGGCTTACCTTAGCAAGGTTCGCTAGTAGATACGCTGACAAATAAAACATTATATTTTAAAAGGAAAACAAATATTATTTTACCAAAAATAAGAAACAAAAATAATATCAACAAGAAGTTGTTTGATTAAATAATAATAAAAACTTAAAATGAACCATACCTGATGGCAATGATTAGCATTCTTTAAATGTTTATTTTTCTTTGCTATCACCAAAAAACGTTTTTTTTTTAATTAATTTACAGCATAAACATCACACATCACGCTCATTACCATCCACAAAGTAATAACAATACAAATTATCGCAGTGATTGGTACGGTATGTCCACGCCTCCTTCCTCCCCGTAGATTCTATGAAATGTGATCTGTTCTCAGAATCCTCTCTGCGGTAAACACAACGCAGTAAGGCTGGCCACTTCAGATTTTGTAATACATTTTCGGGTGTTCTCGGATGAACTGCAATTATTAATATTGATAATAAAAGTGGTTTTTGCGCAATCTAACCCAATTTTCCAACATGTTTTCATCGGACTGGCAACGTCTGTTTTAGATTAGATTGGATTAAATAAGATTAGGTTAGATAAGGTTAGACTATATTATTTGTAAAATTTAAAAATAGACTAGAAAACGAGAAAAACATTAAACGATAAGCATAACAACACAGGCAAAAAAAACAGATCAGTACATGTACGTAAGAAAATACAGAACTCTATACCAAATAGTAAAAACACATAAGAAAACAAAAATTAATCAGTAAATAGCTTTTAAAATTATGCTTTAGCTAAACAAAATTATAAAATTTATAACATTAACACAAATCAACTGTATTCCAACAAAACCACCAAAGGCGCCACAGTTCGTGACAATGTCCCATTCCGGGTGGCTTCCGGGGCTCAAGCCAAGTACAACACAGAAACTTTTAAGGCACGTGTACCACGCCATACCACCGTTGTCGTCGTCGATCCGAGATGTTATCAATTATCAAATATTTCAACAGGGATTACCTCTTGCTTTCACAGTTGGCACAACACTAAAGCCACAGAAATTCGCCGCCACTGGCTCGGAACGAACTTTTTACGAAAAAGGGGGTGTAAATTCCTGCGACAAATTACGACGTAAGTTTAAGGGTCAGCCCTAACCCCAAAAGTGTGCACGCGTGTGTGTGCGTTATCAGCTAAACTGGCACAAATACACACACGCTCGCGCGATACGAAACTTTAAGGTTATGTTTTGGGAAGAGTGGACGTCCTGCCTGCCCGAAAAGAGGCGATTTATGGCTGTGAACGCGGACACGTGACTGAGCAGCGGCCTGGGGAATTCCTAATAGGGTCTCGGCGAAGAAGACGCCACACGGCAGCAATCAATTCGTTGGTTTGCGGCAATCGTTTTCGGAAGGTGGAGGTAAACCAACAAATTTTCAGCAAGATTGGTACATGAAATTTGAGATATCGCCAGAAGGGAAGAATCCCCCTACTCAGTTTTGGTGAACTTTGGCCGTTTTAGGCCTAATTGGGATCCCGAGGGATTTTGGAAGAAGATGTATACTTTTCGGTAATTACTTTGGAATGACAACTAATTTATGGTTTGAGCGTACGCCGAGTGATTCATGAGGATTTTGGGATGAAAATGAGTCAAATTGAGTCGATATTGATCGACGTTGATTCAAGTTAAAAAAAACTATCATACCAAAAATACAGTACCAAAGACCCGAAGAAATAAGAGATAAATACACTCACACAACGAAAAAATAATAATGACGAAACGTCAACCAGCATCCCTCCGTACGAGCAACGTTCCAGTAATGACGACCCTGACTCTGAGAGTTTTGCGTGAGGGAGAAAGATGAAGTGAGAGCAAGAAAGAAAGGAAAAATAATAATTTCACGCAAATTTTCGCCCTGGCAGAAATGATTAGTTTTGGGTAAACGGACAATCAATTGTGAACGGTGTGTGACAGGCCAGGGAAGCAGGGACAAGCTGCAATTTCTGGTTCATTTAGCGTGGACTTGTTTTTCTATTTCTCCTGTTGCTGGTGTGAGAGAAGTGACAGTTGTGTATTTTTTAATGGATTTCGTTGGCCGGCAGCAAAATTATGGGAAAGTATAGATTGCATCAGACTTGGTTCAGACAGTTTTGATAACCAATGATCGAACAATAAACAAAGTCCAACGTTCTTCAGCCGAGTATAAATCATGAAACCAACTTAGAATTTCGCCTAAAACAGCCCAGCAGGTTGACATTTCGCTCCAAATCCACCAAACACTGTACCGTTTGACCCAATTCTTGCTCCATACCTCAAGCTAACTTCATTAATTCGAACTCGCTCCGGATTTATGGGTTGATGACTTAACTCTACTCCAAGCTTAAGCCAGAGCCCCCAAAGACAAAGTCCGCGCTCTCTGGAAGCCATTCATGGGGCTATGTAAGCCGAAACTCCCCAACCCTGAGTCTGGCATCCACGAAACATTTCACCTTTTTGGAGTTGGCAACCCTTCCCCAGTCCAGCACGACTCTGCTCCACAAAAGACACGACGACGACGACTGCCAGCGGCTCTCCAATTATTTAGAAGATTTATTGATTTATGGCTTAATTAATACGCTGGCCATAGGGTTCCACGGTTCCCCCTCTCCTTCCCCCCTCCCCCCTTCGAAAACAGATTCCAATCGACCTCCCCCCGCCAGGCAACCGTAAAAAGTTCCGATTTAATTGGTTATTTGATATGTGTATTGAACTTGATCGGCTTTCCGAGTGCGGAGTCGGAGTCCACGCCAACAACAAGGTAGCACACAAACGGTTGGTTCCCTTCGTCTAATTTTGAGCACTCCACCCTGAGGAAGGGCTGGGGGGTGGGGGTGGTACCTGTGTGCCGGGCTGTGGTCCATCCAAATGATCACCGGGCATAATTGATGGCCGAATGAATGCTGAGTCGGTCGCCGCTGCCGCAACTTTGAAGCGAAACTGTGCTGTGCGGCGTAGAATATCGGCCTGGGGAGTGACGAGCAGGGCGGTGACTTGAACTGATAAACTTTTATCATATTTGTTGTTAATAAGAAGAATAAGTCATATTGTCATAAAAATTTTAAGCCAAGCCAAAAAAAAGAATCTAAAAGTTCAAAATTGTAGATATTAATTTTAAGTATTTAAGTGTAATTATATTTCTCTGAAAATAAATAAAAAAAAAACACTGTTCAATCCCAATTTAAGAAAAAAAATATCTTTGATTGGTATCTTTTTTACGTCATATTATCAAGAAATCAAAATCGGACCTTTACAAGCTGTTGCGAAATTAAGCAACAAAACTCATATTTGTTGAAAAATTACCAATTAAGTTTTTTTTTATTTTTTGACATTTTTTGAGTAACATTCAAAAATACACACCCGATTTATTTTTACAATTGGCAAACGTATAGTTTTTAAAACTTCCTTTCAACTGTAAATAGCAAAAAGTTAAAGATAGCTGAATACTAAATTGTAATCTTAAATTTAATTTAAAATCAAATTACTGTTAAATTACTGCTATAATTTATTTTAACTTTTTTGAAAAAAATCAAGGAATTCCTTATCTTTCTAATCCTGCATATTTTAATATTGAATTTTCTAATCAATGTTGATTTATTTGTCAGAATTTAACTGGTTAAATTATTTCAATGAAAAATACAGTTTGATTCCACATATTTTTTGCGAAATGTTCAAAGAGATATAATTGCATTAACTTTAAAAAAATCATTTCATTATTTATGCCATTTTAATAATTTTTGACATGATTTCAAAACGTAAAATAGTTTTTCTTTTTTATTTCATTCAAAACGAAAAACGATTGGATTTTTTTGATATTGAAGTTTTCCGTTTACTGTTAATCAAGCTTTATCTATAGTTTATCTATAGATCGAGTAAAACATTTAGAAAAAAATAATATTATTGTTTAAATTTTGAAATGACCTAATGAAATTAGTTAAACAATTTAAAGTATTTACCACAAAAAAAAAACCATTGCCAGACTAAAGTTGGAATCTTTTTTTCATATGTTTAAGGCCGATGCAAATATTTTTCAAAGTTTTTGTCCCACTGCTCTGGTCAGGGTCGCAGGGGAGGGGTTGGGGGAGAATAACAAGCCATAGTCTCAACATTTGAATGCAAAAAGTGTTTTAAAATGCATTTTACACTAGTTCAGTTGTTTTGCAATCATTAATTTAAAAAAAAAGTAAGATTTGGCGACAAAAACTTTAAATAAAATTTGTACTGGTCTAACCGATGTGACAAAATGAAACAGAATCACAACTTTACGATGGCAATAATTGTATAAATTGGACTCTATTTAAATATTAATTTTTCATTGACTATGTTGTTGTTAAAAGTTAGGTTTGATAAAGAAAAATTAATAAAAACAATTGAATCACGAAGGAAATTTAATAAAAATCTGTGTAAAACACATCCAATATTCGTTCAAATTTTTAATGTTTCAAATTTTTTTCATTCTCAAATCGATTGAAACAGTGAAAAAAATCTTAAATCTAAATTAAATGAGAATTGAGTGAATTTAATTTAAAATTTAGCAAAATATTACAAAATACTAATCAAGTATGCTTGAGTTTCCGAAGTAAAGCAAAAATTAAAAAAAATAATTACTCAATTTGACTTTTTCTCAATTTTTGGTTGATTTTGTTGAATTCCCGAATTATTCCCTACTTTCCCGATTTACCGACTTAATTGGGCACCCAGGCAATTTCTATAAATCATGTACAGAAAGGCCATTGCAAGTTTTATATCGAGTTTTTATCTCCCCTTACTCCTCCAATTTTTCCAAAATAATATAGATAAAAATCAGGCTTGAAATGTTTGGTTTTCAGTGGAATTAAGAATTTGAGAACACTAAAGTTAAATAAATCTCAAATAAAAGATTTATTTTCAATCTACAACTTTTGAATTCAAAAATAAGCCCTCATAGTCTTAAAACATAAAACTATAGGTTTGAAATTAGTTTGTTTAAAATTATATAATATACATGAATTTTTCATATTTTTAATTTTTAAATTTGTCCACTGCAAAATTTAATAAATTCAGAATTTAAGAATAAAGAAAAATACGAAAATTTGAGAATTATTAGGATTAGGGGAAGGTGGGGCAAGACGACCATATGGGGCAATAGGAACAATCGCTTGTACGGCCGTTATTTTTACACTTTTGATTATTTCCAGTATGAGGAATTGTTGTTAGCAATGTAATTAGCTGATTCTACTACCACATAACCGCTAAAACGACGTAAACGCCACTGGGCATAAGATTGAATGAAGTTTTTGTCAAAAACATGATTTTTGAAAGTACAAAATAAGGCTTAGGGTTTGTTTTAAGGCTCATTTTATCAAAATGCTATTTTTCCTAGATCAGTGGTGTCCCTAACAATGACTTGCACCTTTTATAAAGTTTGATTTAACTTTTGGTTTTTTTTTTAGAGTTTTTAAAATATCTTATTCAGGTGGGGCATGTGTACCATATGGATTTTTAGCTTGGAAAAAAATTACGAATTGCTGTAACAACATATTTTATTGGGAAATAAATACATAAAAGTACTTAAAAACTGATAAACAGCTGATAAAAAAAAATTGTTAACACAAAATGTAATGATATTATGAAAATTGTCTATTTATCATCTAACAAATTATTTTTTTCGTAAAAACGATAAAATTTATAGTAAAATATTATTATTTAATCTTAAAATGAAAGAAACGTTTCAAAAACATTTTAATCTGATGTATCTAAGTGATAACAGCTCAATTGTTAGCAAATTTACATGTTATTTCATGCATTGTTCCTCTTGCCCCAACGGGTCGTTCGTCTTGCCCCACTAGTTAAGTAGAACGTACGGAAAATCAAAAATTTTAAAATCAATTTTTTACATTAAAAACAGGATTTTTTAATAACTTGTTCTATCAAAGTCTTAGTCAAGACCTGGAATAAGATGATTATTAAAAAATTATCATATTTTTTAACGTTTTCAATGGGTTAGTACGAGCATTTCATTAGCTTGTTACACTTGCCCCACTTTCCCCTATGATACACAGAAAAAAGTAGTTGAAATTTGAAATGATGAAAATTTGATAGGTTGAATATTACCTATTTTTTGAGTAATATTACATAAAAAATAAAAAAAATAAATGATGAAAATTCATCATTAATCTTTTTTTTGCCACCACGTGGCAGTGCGTGGCCGAATGGTTACACTGTCCGCTTTGTAAGCGGATGATTCTGGGTTCGATTCCCATCTGCTCCAACCTTCCATCGGATGAGGAAGTAAAATATCGGTCCCGGCCTTGGTTGTTGTTAGGCCGTTAAGTCATTCCAGGTGTAGGAGTCGTCTCCATGCCATAAGTACAAACAACACACCAAACCAAGCCTACTCCGGTGCACCCAAAACTGGGCAGCGGTTGTCCGAGAGAATAATGGCCTCGAGACGAAAGAATAGTGGTACCATTTACGGACACAGAGAACACAGCTCGAGATGGGCGAAAGAATTATCCTCTCGAGGTTCATTTGCAAAAAAAAAGTTCATCCGTAAAAAAAAAACCAAAAGTGTCGACTACGGGAGTCGAACCGTAGACCTTTGACATACTAACCCAAGGACTTTACTGCCTCTGCTACCACAGCTTGGTGGCTAAGGAGTGGTCAGATGTCGATGTATGACACTTGTTGGAGATTTATTGTATCAATTAACGAATGAACTCATTTGTTATGGTGGTGTGAGTTGATAGAATTATTCTCTCGATTTTGGCTCTGAGCCCTCAATAAATTTTGAGGGAACGATTCTCTCGACTCGGAATTTTGGGTGTGGAATCGCTGGCGGCGGTTGGACTCGCAATCCAAAGGTCGTCAGTTCAAACACTGGGGTGGAAGGTTCCTTGGAGTAAAAGAGGTTTGGGTGTTCTCCCCATTCAAGCCTTCGGACTCCTAGGTTCGAGCAGAAACTTGCAATAGAGACCACAAAAGACCCGGGGGTCGTTAATGTGGATGGTTTGATTCTTTTTGCCTCAAAATGTGTCACCATTTCAGGGCTGTGGAGTCGGAGTCGGAGTCGGAGCCGGAGTCGGCTAAATTTTAAGAGCTGGAGTCGGAGTCGGAGTCGGAGCCGAAGATTTCTGATAACCCGGAGTCGGAGTTGGAGCCGGAGCTATCTTAAATTTAACAAAAAATATGTTTTTTAATTGTTCAGTATTTCCTTTAGAAAAGCTTAATCTACCAAAAATCTTATATTTTTAATTGATTTATCAATTCTTGAATGCTTTCTTTTGTCTATATTTATGTGCCTTTTCAATTCAAATTTGACCAAATTTCATCCAGTTATTTCTGAAAAAAGTACACACACAGTCATCTTTAACCCCGATAGCATATGTATTGGAAGTTTTAAGTTAAATAATTTTTGAGCAATTTGGAAAATATTTTGCTTGTGGATATTTGTTTTTTTATTATATTTGAAGTTTTTTTTTCATATATTTCGATGGAGGCGCAAGATAATTCATAAAGCTTCGTTTTAGGTGAAGATTTACGAAGTATCGTGCGCTTTCTTTTTAAAGTATATAAAAGTTTAAAATTAAAATAAATCAAAAATTTCCAGGGTAAAATAATTTCCATGTCACAGATATTTGAAAAGGACATCTTAAGCGTCCTTTCCACGAAGAAATGGTTTAGATACATTGATTAGCATTAATAATCTCCTTCAGCCATGGCGTGTTTCGTTTAAAATTGTCATTTAAAAACAAGGTGCCTGTCACTGTGCTTTTTACAAATGTCAGTCTGAAAGTGAGCAAATTGAATTTTAATGTACAAAAGATCATTAAGTTCAGGTTTTTTTTAGTTATTCATTCAAAAATAACAATTTAATATTTAAATTTATTAGCTTTGAAAAAAATATTTTCAAATTTGAGGTTAAGCAAATAAATCCAAATTTACTTACAAAACTTTTCTTCTCAAAATGCCTCTAAAACTGAAGATATTTTTTGATTTCTGTTTCCATAACGTATAAAACTTATAACCTAGAAACTTTTTGCCTTCCTCACGTTACTGAGGAAAGGCTATAAAATCACTCGAAAAATGAACTCCTCAATCAGACCTCCTAGACCCACCTTCATGTATACCTATCGACTCAGAATCAAATTCTGAGCAAATGTCTGTGTGTGTGGTGGGATGTTGATCAAAAAATTGTCACTCGATTATCTCGACATTGGCTGAACCGATTTTGTCCGTTTTGACGTCATTCGATCCATCTTGGGGTCCCATAAGTCGCTATTAAAAATTATGCAGTTTAGTTAAGTACTTCAAAAGTTATGCTAAAAAAACGATTTTAACAAAAGTCCGAAGATTGTAAAAAGGGTGGTTTTTGTAAGAAACCCCGTCATGCTATACATTTTCAGAAAGGTATTAAAAAGACCTTTCTAACGCGTCCAAGACATTGAAGATCTGACAAATCTATCATAAGTTATAAGCACTTAAGTGTTATTCATACGCTTTTTAGAGGCCGGATCTCAGATATGTTGATGAAAACGTTGTCCGGATCTCTCATGTGACCTATTGTTGGATAGGTATTCAAAAGAGCTTTCCAACGCATCTAAAACATTGAAGATCTGACAACCCTATATCAAAAGTTATAAGAACTTAAGCGTTATTTACAAACTTTTTCGAGGCCGATTCTCAGATATTTTGATGAAAATGCTGTCCGGATCTCTCATGCGACCTACCGTTGAATAGGTATTCAGAAGACCTTTCCAACGCGTCCAAAACATTGAAAATCTGACAACCCTATCAAAAGTTATAAGCACTTAAGTGTTATTTGCGCACTTTTTGGAGGCCGGATCTCAGATATGTTGATGAAAACGTTGTCCCGATCTTTCATGCGACCAATCGTAGGATGGGTATTCAAAAGACCTTTCTAACGCGTCCAAAACATTGAAGATCTTAGAACCCTATCAAAAGTTATAAACACTTAAGTGTTATTTACGCACTTTTTGCATTTTGGATAGCACCCTTTAAATGTGAGGAAGGCGCCAACCACCTGGGTGAATTAAGTAACGTTTTTTCCGTTTACTTTACTTTTACTTAACTTATTTTTCTTGAGAAAAACATGACGCTTAGAGAGTATTTAAATAATCCTATTTATCAATGTTTTAAAAATAATATCTAAGAATAGTTAAATAACTTTTGAAACATTTAAAAATATGTGGAGTCGGAGTCGGAGTCGGAGCCAACCATTTGTTAAAAGCCGGAGCCGGAGTTGGAGTCGGAGTCGGCTAATCTGAGAAAGCCGGAGTCGGAGTCGGAGTCGGAGTCGTTTGAAATATGACCCGACTCCGCAGCCCTGCACCATTTCCTGATGAACAAACTTATATTTTTGATATGTACATCAGAAGAACTTATTATAACTTGGTTATTCATCAATAAAACCGAATTGAATTTTTGTTCATCTTAGCAAACTTATGTGTCTGTATTTGTTTTGTTATTCAACACAGCCAAAAAAAAGTAGAAATCAATGGCAATAGAAATGTCAATAAGGAATAAGCCCCGTAAGGAAACCTAAAAATTGCATAAAAAAGTTCTGTTTATGTTTTCTTCATTTTTTTTTTTGTTCAATACCCCATTTTAACCCCAAAATCGTCACCCTGCATGCGTGAAATGTTACTTCTGCGGAGAGAAAAAAAGAGGTAAAGACCTACGCAGTCAGTCCAAATCCAACGACGACTGACCGAGGGGGTTTCCATTACCTCGAAAGGCTGTTTTTCTCTGCTTTTCGGGGGCACCACCTTCCGTCAGTAGTCTGGGTCCGACTAAGTGCAGTCCGTCAGTCAAGCTCAGTCTCCACTGTCTCCCCCCCCCCCCCAAGGACCCCCTCCGTTAATCGATGTTAATTGAAACGTTTTTCGAGAAATTTGTTCCCGACGTTTCAAAGTCCGAGACGGCGGCGACGAGATCCATTTCGTTTCGCTTAATCACTTTGAGGTTCTCTTTGTGTGATCTGCTTAACTGCTGTTTGGACGGATAGGTCGCGTTACGGGATTTTTGGGAGCTAGATCCAGCGTTGGTCGGACGTTCAGAAGAGAGGTAGTTTCGGCTGATGTCAGGCCCTAATTCGAAAGTCGTGATGAAGTAGTAAAACAATTTGTTTAAAATTTTGCGCCAGGGACTAACCTCCCAGCGGTGGGGTTGACCACCGTCAAATATTGATTCCTCTCTCGAGGAGGTCGATTTCGGAATTTGGTTTCGATTGCTACCGCGGCCAAGACTGACCCAAGAGAGAGAGGCCTAGCTGCTGGCCAAGCTCGTTAGTTATGACCAGCTTCGACTGCCCCAGCAGACCACGAAGGAGGGTCAGCAACATTTATCATGTGATCTAAATTAATTTGAAACTGGCAGTTTTATTCAATTGCCAAGTCGTGGACCTTAGGAGACTGACTAACGCGCGGTGCTACAAATTGGCACGGATTGTGGTTCATGTGGGGAGGGTGAAAAAGGGGTGGTGTCCGAGTGTTGATTGGGGCTGCTAACAAATCGAATTTGACACAAAAGTGGTGCTGATCAGGTCGAAGACGTGTGGCGGTTTTTATTCGAGATTAAATTTGAGTTTTGTGGTGAGATAGCAAATCACAGTTGAAGTGAACACAATTAGTCAATTTTGAAGAGATTTGTCGAATTTATTACTAAGGTTATGAGAGTTGAAGCACATTTTACAATTATCTAAAAAAGGTTAAGAATAATTCATTAACTGATCAGTATGAATCTCACGATTTAGAAACTTTTCATTTCAAATCTTTGGAATTAACTTTCAGACATGTTTCCTTTTCAAGATTCATAACCGAGTCCAAACTTTCAGTTGTTGAACCAAAAAGACACTTTCCTCTGTCCCAATTAGGCATTCCACTCAACGATCATTTCCTGACGGAAACTTTTCACTACACTACTTTGAAAATCTTCCGAGCAACATTTGTGTACGTGGTGTGGCATTCCAGCCCGAGTAGTCTGTCCACAGTTTTTCCCCTCTTTCCCACTTTTGTTTCCAGCGCCTGTAATAAATATAAGATTTTCCCTTTCCCGAGTCCCTAAAAATTCCTCCCGTAGGCCAGCCTCGCATTCCGGGGTTGGGGAAATTTTATAATTTCAAGTTCATTAAAAATAAATCCTAGCTCTAAAGTTTTTCACGCAACGGAATGCTTGCTGCTGGAATATTTCGGGGTCGTCTGATCTTTGAAAATATCACGCTAGTCACGTGGGAGGACGAGGGTGCATAATTTACCAACTTCTATCCCGGAATAAGTTGCTTAAGCAACGAACAAATCGAGTTACTGTGCCAGCTCACATTCATCAACCTAGGGTGCAATAAGGGTTTTTTTCGGAGTGGGGGTGGTGGAAATTTTCATACACGCATTACAAAACCTCCGAAATTGCGGTTTTCCCCCTCTTGCTGGCGCTGGATTAATCTACGCTTTATTTGCCCCTGAACTCGAAATTCGAAATTAAAGCCAACTCTCGGGCCAATATCCGAGACGAAGCTAGTTCTGCAGAGAAGGCAAAGTTTTCCTCCCGTCCAAGGAGGTTGAAGGTTTTGGGGAGAGAGGTAATCCACCGGGGAATTTCCCAACCCCTCTCGACGAAACGAAGAAGAAGACACCACACCAAGAACTTCTGGTCTGGTGCTGTGTGTTGTGTGTTCTGGATGCTGCAGGACATCGACAACGGAAGAAAACAGGATTCCATTAGGGCTCCTCGACCGAAGGAGTCCCGATGCTGCACTCTGTTTCGCTTTCCTGGGCAGCAGCGTCCGGGAAAGCATAAATTGGGTGGAGATTTCGGGTTTGGGGTGTTCATGAAAATTTAGATTGTAATCATGCTAGTTTTTATAATGCTTCAATCTCAATTTGATCAAAAACAAATAAAAAAAATCAGAAATTGAAATAGAAATTATATTTATCAAATAAAAATATTACAATATTTGTCTATTTACTGAAAATTAGGCAGTTTTCAACAATTTTCCAAATTATTTTTTAATAAGGATCAAACATTGTTTATACAAAAATTTATCCAATTAAATATTAAAAAATGACAGTACTTTTTATCAAATCAATAAAACAAACATGTCAGTAAAAATAAAAAAAAATGATTAAAGTTTTACTCTAGAAAACTAAAAATGTGAAAATTACCTGTCAAGTCTTTTTCACTTTCATGAAAATATCTCAAATGTTTTTTTTTCTTTGACCAAATGTTTTATGACGGTTACTTTTTTGAATGGCGTATTTTGGCTTTCTAACACTGTTTTTTTTTAAATAAAATTTTATTTATCAAAGGAAATTTTTCGAAAATGTATTTCTTATGGCAAGTTTAAGACAAATTTTTGTCAAGGACATTATTCAAATTATCAAAAACTATTTTGAGGAAATTCAATTTTGTGTTTTTCTGAGAAAAATTTTCAATTGAATTTTTGATGAATTAAAATATAAAATTATTAATTCGATAAAATATCTTTTCATCCAAAAGAAAAATATAAACAAGCAGTTTTTGAAATTAAACAATTCTTCGAGATTTCGGTCATTCATTTCTTTTCATTTTTTAATCTGGCTGAAACTTTTTTGTTGCCTTTGGTATGCCCAAAGAACCCATTTTGCATCATTAGTTTGTCCATATAATTTTCCATATAAATTTCGCAGCTGTCCATACATGTATGATATATGGAAATTAAAAAATCTGTATCTTTTGAAGGATTTTTTTGATTGATTTGGTGTCTTCAACAAAGGTGATACAAGGTAAAAATTTTTAAATGGTTTTTTATTTCACTTTTTGTCACCTAAACTTGATTTGCAAAAAATAATATTTTTATTTTTTAATATGTTTTAGGGGCCAATGCCAACTTTTCAGAAATTTTCAGAGTGTGCAAAAAATCTTTGACGGAGTTATGACTTTTTTAAATCAATAATGATATAAAAAAATCGAAATATTGGCCGCAAAATTTTTCAACTTCATTTCTAGATGTAAAATCGAATTTGAAATCAAACAATATTTAATATTTTTTTTATAAATTACACCGTATTCATGTTATAGCCATTTTTATCTAACTTTTTTGAAAATAGTTGCAGTTGTTATTATTATTTTGCTGATGTCAATATCACAGAAACTAATGGTCCGGTTTTCAATGTTAGAATATGAAACATTCGTTAATTTTTTGATCTTTCAAAAAAAATAATTCAGTTTTTTTATCAAGACTTACATTTTGAAAGGGACAAACAATCAATATTACGTCCTTTTGAAATGTTAGTCTTGATTTAAAAAAAGTAACAATATTGTTTTCGAGAAGATCGGAAATTTACCGAATGTTTCAAATTTTGACATTGAAAATCGGACCATTAGTTGCTGTAATATCAACATTAGCAAATGATGGGATGTTTGGGTGAGACTTAGTTAACATCAATTTAAATCAATAAAACAAATGATGCAATATAGCGTTTTTTGGACATACCGAAGGCAACCCAAAATTTTCAGCAGGATTAAAAAATACAAAACTTAAAATAAAAGTAAAAAAAACCTATTTCGAATTGCTCAATTGTAAGATAAATATGTTCATTCTTCATGAAGTATGATTCCATTTGCTTTGATTGTTTTCAGGTTTAAATCTGCAGAAAAAATCCTCTGCAGTTGGAGATTCAACATGGGAGACCATTAATTTAGATCTTTTTTATTAAATCAATAGAGGACTCAAAAATAGCATTTAAATGCTGACCTGTTGCGTTTTCTCAAACAGAAATAATATTTTTTTCACAAACTTCTGAATAAACAAAAAACACAATTTAAGAAAATGATGATGATTTAAAAGAATAATACAACGATTTTTCAACAATATCTCAACTCAAGCTTGTGAATTTCTTACCAGTTTTAGTATTTCTGTAAAAATTCTATAACTGTTTGATGAAAGAGCAACAGCGTTATAAAAATTAACAGATTAGAAATTTTAAAAAAATCTTTATTTGTACAATATTGAAAAAAAATAATCTAGAAAGTATTTGTCCACCTTCTTTAAAATTTCTTTGAAAATCAGGAAGCAAACAGATTATTGCTAAAAGTTTAAATTTCCATTGAATAAACTTGTACAATCGATTGTAAACAATTTTTTTTTCTAAATCAAAAATTAAATGAAGAAGCGAATCTAGATCTTTAAACAAATTTAGAATTGTTTTAGGTGCTATTTTTTTTTTTGTTGGAGAGTTGATCTTAACAAATACATTGTAAAGTTTTTAGCAATTATTCCCAAATAAGTTATTGAAATTTGGAAATTACGAAGCTTTAGCTTTCTAAGAGTTCAAAATATCACCTTATTCTGTTTTTTTTTGTTTTTAGAAGATTAGCTCTCAAGCTTGTTGTATAAGGAGTAAATTACTAAATAAAATTTGGTTGATTACAAATATTTATTAGATTTGGCATGACCAGATTAGCAGAGAAAATAAAAATTAAATTTAGAAAAAATAAAAAATCACCTGAAACATCGTCCTTTACATTCAAAACAATATTTGAACTCTCACTTTTGATCTCGTCCACGTGCTTTGGTTGAACCGAGAAACAAATAAACTATGTTTAGAAATTATTACAACTTCAAAATTACTTAAATTTTTTCTCGGAACTGTTGTATAATTTGGCAAAATTTCTTATTAAGCATTATCTGATTATTAATTTTGAAATTTCAAAAAGGAAGAACACAACGACATTAAAAAATATGTTTAAAAGTTATGTTAAATATGTAAAATATTATGCAGCAAAAAAGTATGGAAAGAAAATTCAGGTAACAAGCCAAAATTGACTTTCGATTTGAGTTATCATTTTTTAACTATACTCTCAAGCATTCATTTTTAAATGAAAATCAAATTATTTTCAATGAGTAAAACAAATGTTAAGTTTTTTCAGCTTTGAAACAACCAAACAAATATTGAACAACCCCCTTCTCTCCCGCAAACGTAGGCCGGCAGGCCTAACTGCACCACCGGGAGTGCAGAAGATCATCGTCCGGAGAGGCGGGGTAGAGGCAAAACATTACGACGGGCCCGACGCTACAAGGCCAAAAAACCAACCAATGTCGAAAGGCCCGTCCCGGTTCCGGAACAACAGACCGTGCTCCGGTCGGCCACTTTAATGGAGACCGAAAAAGTCATCGCGCAGACACTTTTGCTTTCAGCATTTTATGTCCGACTGTCGGTGCGTTTGTACGTGTGTGTGTGTGTGTGTGTGTGTGATTTTGTGTTGGTGTGAATTTGTTTGTATTTGTGCTATGTTTTGGCTGTGTTTCCACCTTGGCGAGGGTCGCGTTGAGAGTCTGGAATGCAGCTCACCCTAAATTTTCCACCCATGGAAAAATCAGGAGAGTGGGAGGAAGGGAAAATTGCAGTTTCCTCGGTAAAGTGTACATGAAAATTCTTTTACGTGTTCCTGTGGTTTTTTCTTCCTCCCTTGTGCTCTCCAGGGGGAAGAACATAAAGGTGTCTGCAGTGTTTGTGTTTTCCTTTTTTGCTTGGTGGCAACCAACCAGTAACACTCCCCTTGGTATTTTGTTCGATCCTTGCTTGTTTCTTCGAGGAAAAGAGTCAGGAGCAACAATTTTTCAAATAGTCACTCGAATTTCATGTGCTCATTGGGAGTTTGGTTGAGGTCGAAGGACTGTGTTTCTGTTGCTGAGGATTTGGGGTCGTCTGACGAACTTGCCAGAACCAGATCCAGCAGCAGGTGTCAACGACTCACAGTTATGCAGTAATAATCGTAACGAAATGAAGATTGGCTATACTGAAGATTTTGGGTTATTTAACCAGTTGGCATACGGAGAAACGAGAAATATTGTCATCACAGAAAAAAGTTGAATTTTGGAATGTTGAAAATTTGGTTGGTTGGATGGTCTTTTTTTAGCAATATAACTCAAAAAATCAGTAAAAATGTGAACCTGATTCAGCAATTTCTTAGGTAATATTACTTTTTTTTTTGACACAAAACCTGTCACCATTTCCGGATGAAAATTACCATCATTTTTTCTGTGTATAGTTGGTGTCAGACATGGATTATGCTGACACAGCTTATTTCAGTCCCAGATATTAGGTGGTGTCAGTTCTTACACTGACTCCTTCCAATAATCATTTCAGAATGGTAGATTATGCTTTCTTCACTTTTCACTATTTTGTTGTAAAATCGATTGGCCATCTTCCGATGACGTTTCAACAAAGACTAGCCGTTTTTGTGCAGCAGCCTTCACTACTTGCAGTGAAAATTTCGACCTTTTTGATACATACAGAATAAGAGAAAAATTATGAAAGGATAAACAGATAATTTTTTTTCATTTTTAAAGAATAATTAAGGTGAAACGGGAAGACACCACCATATTGACACCACGACTCGAGTTTTTGAAAGCACCTTTGAGTAAAAAGCCGTGACTTTTAAAAGTTCAATTTGTTACAAGCAATAAATATAAACACAGAAAGCAATCTGTCGAGTTGTAAAATTAATTTAAGTTGAACACAAGTTGTCAAAGAACTTCATCGTCCGTTAATCCATACAAGTGTTCACAGAATTTTGCAATGTTCGAAAATCTGTACATTAAGAAGCAATTTTCTGACGATGCGGTGTCTTGGACTAAGTTGTTTTGGCCCAAATAAGACCGTCGATTTTGGCACTGAGCACTCAATAAATTTTGAGAGGACTTTGAATAGTGGGTGTTAATAGGAAGTTCCATGTTTGATCAAAATTTTATTAAAAATTAATTTCTTCTAAACAATATCATTTTTTTTTGTTAACACAAAAGCCAATTTTGCAGCATGATTTAAAAAAAATCGAAGTTACCTAGCAAATGAAATTGTTTCCCAAAAAAAAATTCACTTTAATAATTTTAAACTTGAAACTTAAAAACTAATTTTAGCTGTTTTAGTGTAAAATACCATTCTGTTTGTGTTTAGTTGGAATTTTTAATTTTGCAAAAAAATCATCATCCTATCAATGTTTCCGGTTTACGGTACATCAACAATAGAGAGTGGCTTGCTCACTTTTGTTACAGCTATTTATTACTTTCAAATAGTCAAAACACTTTATTAAAGATAATAGAAATGCGTCGAGAAAGAGCATATTTCCCCTAGCTCAAAAATTTCTTAGTTTAAAAAAAGAACTTATATAATTAAAAATGCAAAGTTCCCAGATTCCAAAATATTTTATTTCAAATCATAAAATTTTTTATGATTTCAAACTCACAATCGCATTAAAAATTTCCATTTTTTTACTCTTTTCAATTTACAAAAGATCTTTATGATTTTTATGTTGAGCGTTTAAAATTTTTGTATTTAAAACAAGCTTTGAACACATCAAGATTTTTAAAGCATCAGTCGTAATTTGACGATGGTGCACAGTTAAAAATTGTGTAAATTTGAAAGGTGTTGTTGGGATAAGAATGAGGTTTCGGAGTCACAAAATCTCGACAGCAGGCAAATACGATAGTGCCAGCTTCAAGCTGTTGAAAATAGATTTATTAGAATAATTCGAAGCTAGTTCTCAATCAGAAGTTCTTACAGTTTATGTGCAACGTTAGTACCACATGGAAAGTGGGTCGATGACTTAAGTATGTGTTGTTATTAGACCTAATTGGAAAATAGTGTTTATAATAATTTGGAGATAAATGGTTCAGCGCTTCTTACAGTATTCATCGGTTTTGGAACCCGTTATAGAAATTTGGAATTTGAACTAAACTTATAATAAACTGTAGACTTGTCGGGTGGTTTGGTGAGCACTTTATGATGACGGCTACTGACAATCAGAATGATCGACATGTAGAGCGTCACGTCATTTGGTCCCGTTAACGTCAGGTGGACAGTGAGTCGTCGCGGTGATATTTGACGGTGGACTTCGTCGCAACAGGTTTAATATTACCTTTTTTATGATGTAATAACACTTCAATATTTCCGATCTCGAGACATGAAACCTCCATTACATTTTCAGTTTTTTAAGTCTTAAAATACTTAATCTTTTTGAAAAAATAGACCTGATTTAAAAAAAGACGTTCAATAGAAAAATTGTGAAATTTCACAAATGTTTAATTTTATGACATTTAAAATCTGTCCAATAGTTGTTTACTCTATGAAATCCTCATATTTTCTGTTTGACAAACAGTGTTTATTATTCAAATTAATGTGTGTTACATCATATAGTCCAGTCTCCTTTATTTGAAGCCTCGATTATCCGAAGTTTTGATTATCCAAAGGTTCGTTTGGGACTTCGGATAATCGAATCACGAACAAATTTTTTTTGCGTTTTTATCATTAAATTCAAGTTCTGCGACCTGATTATAGTCAAATTTCATTATTTGATTGTCTAGTAGGCTGGTACAAATATTTTTAAAAGTTTTTGTCACCCCCCCTCTTCAAAATTGGCCCGAAAAATCAGGGGGCAAAAAAAATATTTTTACAATAAACTTCAAAATTTCAATGAAAATTCAGGTGCAACCAGCTGAAATCAAATTAAAATACATTCTTCTGCGTTTTTAATCATTTTTAGCATGTATGGGTTTATTAAAAAATCTTAAGATATTTTGAAAATTATCGATGCAAAATCTTTTTTTTTTCGATATAATTTTTGTTTTTGTCAGATCTTAGATTTTTTGAAAACTAATGATTGCAAAACAACTGAACTAGTGTAAAATGCATTTTAAAACACTTTTTTCATTTAAATGTGAAGACTATGGCTTGTTATTTAAATTTTATATTTTTTTTTATTTTTTTGCCCCCCCCCTTGACCTCGGCCAGGGCCGAGGGACAAAAACTTGTTTAAATATTTGCATCGGCCTTAAATAATAAAATACATATTTTCAATTTAACAGCAACAATTGCTCTAAACCGAATTAAGACGTAACACACAGCTGAAATGAACACAAAAACTCTGTTAAGTTCATAATATTTACTAATTGTAATTTAATTATTCACAAATAAAACCGAGTTGAATTGAAGTACATTTCTGGAGTTTTTTTTTTTTATAAGGTCCAATAAACCAAATTTCCAGTTTTTGCTTTTTGGGTGTTTTTAGAACCGCCTTGAGTCAGGGGTATTAAAAAACACCCAAGAAGCAAAAATTGAAAATTTGGTTTATTGGTCCTTTTCAAAAAAAAACTCCAGATTTTTTCAATATATCGTCACCGCCATATTTACCGCCATCTTGGATTTAAAAATTATTAATCACTTTAGCGTGGATCAGGGGTCATACTTAAGCTAAACAACCCAAAATAAGACAACGAAAAAACTTATTTTTTGATTATCCGAAGCGAATTTTTTCCGAGGCCTTCGAATAATCGAGTCTGGTCTGTATTCAAGTTTAGCGACCCCAGCGTACTCAAAGGGAGTAAACACATCATTATTACTTTTTCAAAAGCCAGGTGGTTTAATTACGAAATGAATATTGCAAAATATCTAAGAATTCCTTAAAATATTTATTTTTAGATTCCATGAATTTTTACCATCCGATTATACCTCAACTTGTTTAAAATTATATTGTTATCAATCTAAAATAATTGCTATACAAACAAAAGCTTGTACAAAAACTTGTCTAAGGTTGTTCTGTTTTCAAAGCATTTGAATTTGTAACGATTGTTATCATTTTAGAACTTCATTTTTTTAACCATTTTCTTTCTCAGCCTTGAAGGCTAATCACCCAAAATAAGGTAACATGATGTCATAGTACGTTGTTGTAAAAACCAGCAAATAGCAGCTCTATCTCTATCCGTTAACTACCTTCATTCCCATTCACCAGATTGACACTCCCAAACTGTGTTTGGGGTACCCCAGCCAACCCAAAAATGGCCACTTAATCACACCACACTCTAAACTCTTCCGAAATAAACAAACGTTTGCACTTAACCTCTCCACAGCAGATAAACACACACTCAGACTCAGTTAAAATCCATCAAATTAGCCACACTCTACCTGTAGTAATCTGATGTGGCTCTTTCTAGTGGTGTGGTGGTAGCAAGGCCATTTTGCACCTCCAGTTCCAAAAACGGCCCGCGGGACACTTTTATGCTCATCGCACATGACCTCCTCAAAACCTCATGTGTGTTGTGCTTGCCCCTTATCTTACGGCATCAATCAGCGGACCCCTAGTACAAGCCACTTAGCTCTCGCGCACGTCGCTTAAGGCACCTCAAGTCCCCACAGCCGGTCGAAAAGTTGCCCCCGCGAGACCCCAGCAATTAAAAGCAATTTTTGGCTTTGGGTTTGGTGCGAACCTTACCTTCAAATGTCGTCCGTCGACGGCCTACTTTGACGTTTGTTGCTTGCAAGCTGGCCGCGAATCATATAATTTCTTCATTAACACTTTGGTACGGGGGTGCTGCACTTCACCTTCTCCACTCTCATCTGCTTGCTTGATTTTTGCATTGAGTCGACCAAATCGACAAAGCCCCGCACTCACTCAATAGCTGGTATTATTCAATTTCTTCGCTCAATCGCGATGTTGCACAACCGCCGAGATGGCTTTGATTTTGACCAACATTCCGGCTTGGCCTCCTAAACCAGTTTGACGGAGGGGGGAATCCGCGAATCGACCCTTTCTTCAACTCCACAATCGCTAAACGGCCTCTAAATAATGGCCTTTTTCTTCCTTTTTGCAGTACCCCGCAGATTCCACCAAAAACCGTACTGATTTATGAGGCTCCTATTTCGGCGCTTCGGTATCGATTCTTCGATTCTTGCTCAAATCTGAGAAAAAGATCAACTCGACGGTAACATTTCAAAAGGCATCATGTACATTTTGACACATTCTGGGTTATTGCACATTCTGAAAGTACTCCTAATAAGCTATCTCTCCACCAAAAATGAGCAAAAGTTACTTCAGTAAAGTCTGTTTAATCATGATTTGAAATAAAGTAACATAAACAAAATCTCTGCCATCAGCAGTTCCTGTTTATATAGCCCTGTCAACCTGTCAAACAAAAGACTACATGAACCTCGTGACGAAAAAAAAGCACCATGAACAAAGCGCCATGTACATTCGGCGAAGAAAAACGAATCATAACAAAGCGTCCCCCTCAATGACAGCAGGGTGATATAGACGTTGGTGATTTCAAAAGGAGTTATGTTTGTTTTTCTTAAATAAAACGACGGAAATAATGTTTTATTGAATTTGGATGATCAAGTATCAATAAAAGCAACGTTTTTCATCGTTTGTTATCATGAGAACATCTTATTTTACTTTTATATTAAAATGGGAATTGAAAATGGATGCTCAACATTCAAATGCGTTTTTCTCAAAACGCATGGTTTGTACATGATGCTTTTTGAAATGTTGGCGTCGAACTCCCCACACATAAAAAAAATCGAGGCGTTTTTGTTTGAACACTCCTGAACTACGTCGGGTCGCTTCTTCCTCTCGAGAAGGATGCTGTATCGCATGTCAAGACAGCATAAATTTATGCTCTCCGACAGCGTTGATGTTCCGGGAACCTGCGGCTCAGGCGGTGCCGATTTCCTGCCATGTCGGCGAACAAGAGTCGGCCAAGACGACGACGACGATCCAGCACATTGCACTAATCTCTTCCCGTAATTAAACCATTAGCGCGCGGAGAAAAGAGAGTGAGCGCGCACGCAGTAGGCTATTATTAGCACTACGCGACGCAGAAGCGGCACTAAATCTGCCCTGAATGCGCTTCCAGAGCTAAATTACAGGCCACCCTAATCCGTCAGGATCTTCCCCGGTGCTACGCAATCGCACGCACCAATACACGCACACGAATCCTTTCTCCCTCCAGGACTCCCTAATACGCACAGTAGGCGAGCTGTCAAAAAGGACTCGCTCACAGACACGCGCCCGAGATCGATCCTACACACACATTCACGCACACTCGGCGTAGACACACACGCGCGCAACGAAGCAGGCGGCGACGGCGAATGTCCTGCAAAGCGACCGACGCTCTATGTTTATGCTACGACGGCGAGCACTGAACTGCCTGAAGCCGCCAAGGACTGGACCGGGATCGGCATCGGATCGGTTGTTTGCACAACCGAGATGCCGGCGTTGTCGATGGAGCACGGCGTGCTTCGGGTTTTGTGTGAGAGAGAGACATTGGGAGAGCGAACGACGCCCAAATTGAGAGAGGGAGAGCGGGAATGGAGAGAAGTTTCGTCAAGTTGCGTGTAGGGAAAGGTTGTTGTTTTTGGTTGATGAGAGAATCTATATTGTTTGTTTACGTTTTGAGCTGAGAAGAGAGAGGAGGTTTTGAAGATGTTGAAGCGTTTGTTCAGAGTGTTGCGAGAGAGAGTGCAGCATAAAGAGATGTTGCACAAGGTGCATAAGTGCGACTTATGTCGCAATGCATTTTGCTGTTTACCTTTGATTTTTTTTTTTTGAATAAGCACTCTGTCCTAAGTTGAAATCGAATTATGTATCACATTTAAAATATAAGTACAGTCCAGACTCGATTATCCGAAGACCTAGACAAAATTTCACTTCGGATAATCGAATCGCAAAAAAATTGTCTTATTTTTGTTTGTTTAGTTTAAGTATGACCTGTGAAATCCGCTAAAGTAGTTTAGAATTTTTTAATGAAGATGGCAAGATGGTGGTAAGGATATGTTGAAAAATGCATTTTATTATTTAAAATTCAAATTTGACTAAACTCGGGTCGATGAACCCGAATTTGATGTTAAAAACAAGAAAAAGAAAAAAACGAAAAACAAAAATTTTCTTCGTGTTTCGACTATCGATCACAAACCTTCGCATAATCGAAATTCGGACAATCGAAACTTCAGAAAATTGAGGCTTCGAATAATAGAGTCTGGACTTAAGCGATTTTAAAAATCTTAAATTTTCAAATGGTTTAAAGCACTTAGGCCGATGCAAATATTTAAAAAAGTTTTTGTCCCTCGGCCCTGGCCGAGGTCAAGGGGGGGGGGGGGGGGAGGGGGTCTTCACATTTAAATGAAAAAAGTGTTTCAAAATGCATTTTACACTAGTTCAGTTGTTTTGCAATCATAAGTTTTCAAAAAATATAAGATCTGACAAAAACAAAAATTGTATCGAAAAAAAAAGATTTTGCACCGAAAATTTTGAAAAAATCTTAAGATTTTTTAATAAACCCAAACATGCTAAAAATGATTTTAAACGCAGGAGAATGTATTTTAATTTGATTTCAGCTAGTTGCCCTTGAATTTTCATTGAAATTTTGAAGTTTATTGTAAAAATATTTTTTTGCCCCCTGATTTTTCGGGCCAATTTTGAAGGGGGGGGGTGACAAAAACTTTTAAAAATATTTGTAACAGCCTTATTAAAAATCTAAAAGAATTAAAAGTAAAGAGAAGAGAAACTTTTTTTTGTATACTTTGACTACCCGAAGTCCCATAACAAATTTATAGAAAATCTGACTTTAGATAATAAAAAAAAAATGGATTATCAAGGCTTCGTATATACCAGTCTAGATATTGTATCAAGAGTAAACAAAGATGAACACTATTGAAAAAGATATAAGGATCTTTGTGGAAATGTTTACCTTATAAATGGATTAAACTCAAACACGGTACATTTTATCATAAGTTTATGGAAATAGTTTTTAATTTCAAATTATATTTTCTACAAAAAAATGAATTTACGATATTAAAAAAAAATAACATTCATAATTTGGCGAAAAAAACAAATGTACAAACTCTGTAATTCAAAAGATGACACTTTTTGTTCTCAAAAAATATTGATAAATAAAAAATATCAATGGAGATAAAATTTGTCATAAGGTTGATAGAAATTTTATATAAAGTTTTTGTCACCAAAACAAAGTTGGCTCGAAAAATCAGGGGGCAAAAAATATGTTTTCAAAAAACTTCAAAATTTTAATGCAAATTTAAGTGCAATCAGCTGGTATTGATTTAAAATGCATTCCCCTGCGTTTAACATCATTTGGTGCATGTTTGGGTTGATTTAAACATCTTTTGATTTTTTTGAAAATTTTCGATGTTTGGTATCGCAAAGTTTTTTTTTGCTTTTTTTTGTTTTCGTAAAATCTTACTTTTTTTGAAAACAAATAATTGCAAAACAACTGATGTAAAATGATTTTTTATAATTTATATATATTTTTTAAATAGGGCAAAAAAATATTTATTTTAAATATTTTTTTAAAATATTCAAACACATTTTTTTTACTTAAATTTTTTTTGTGAAACTTTTGTGATTTTTCAGTTAGTTTATTTCAATAGTTTCATTTTTTAATAAAGAAATGGGAACAATTGCATGCAAACAAATCAAAGCTTTTAAAAAAAAACATCGACAGTCGTCTTTCCCTTGATTTTTTTTTAAATATTAAGATTAAGCTTTGACCATTCATTCCCTTTGTCAAAAGAAGCCATAATTAGTTTTTTCCATACAAGGGTCCATACAATATTTAAGGCTGGTTACACAAAGTTGCTTTATAAGCATCTTTTACGAGTTTAGGTTGGTGCAAAATCATGTGACGGAGTTATGATTTTTTTCACAAATGAATTTTCTGGTAAAATTAAAATCAAAAATATCTAATAAAAATCCTGAACATTTTCTATAACTGGAAAACTGTGCTCAGTTATAGACAATGTTCAGGATTTTTTTTTTTTTCGTTACATATTTAGCGCATATTAAAAAAAATTCATGGAGGAAAAGAATCTAAGCAAAACAATCTTATTGAAAAACAAATTTTAACTGTTTTTTTGATCGGATTATAATTTGTTTAATACGAGTTTTTCTCAGTGCACAGTGGTCAAGATCGCAAAATTAAGCGGAAAATTGATTTTCCGTAAAATGGTGAAGTTTTGGAGCTTTGGTGTCTTCAGAAGAGTTGTTTCATATAAAAAGGGGCAACTTTTGGTTTGGTTTGAAATTGGGGTGGTTCACTATTAAGGTGATTTTGAAAATCTGAAATTTCAGGAATATTTTTGGGATTTTTTTTTTCTTCTAGAGTGTTTTTGGGCTTGCCAATCCAAGCAACTTTGTCGAAGACACCAAAATTTTATCTCGTAATCTACGCCTTCTACGACCAAATTTATAGAAAGCATCTGAACAAACCTTCAAAAATCAGTTTTTGATCGTGGCAATTCAGGGTTAAGTTTTAGTAAAAGGTGGGTTTCGGGGCACTTTTAAAGCTCTAAAAAACAAACATTTTCATTTTTTGACAAGTCAATTTGGACTATTATGAAAACTATTATGATTTAAGAACGGCACACTTATCAAAATAAATTAAAAACTTAATTTGATTGCAGAATTGATTTTGCTTCTAAATGCAATTTGTAATATTTATTTAGTTTGGCAATCTTTTTTTAATAAAATCGTGATTCTAACGAAACAAAAAATATATCTGCCATCCTTAGTCTCCTAAAACATTTGAAAGGGTCGAAAATGAATCAAACGCGTATTTTGGGAATTGAATTATAAGTCTGCAGTATTTTATAATATTTTGTTACTATGTTCAATGATCCAATTTATTTTTTATTTTGGTATTTCGATGTTTTTGATAATTCTTAGGGAGGTTTCAAAAACACCCAGAAAGCAAAAATATAAAATTGGGGATATGGTTAGGCTGGTACAAATATTTTTATTAGCCCAAAAAATCAGGGGTCAAAAAAAAATTTTACAATAAACTTCAAAATTTCAATGAAAATTATTCAAGTGCAACCAGCTGAAATCAAATTAAACTACATTCTCCTGCGTTTAAAATCATTTATAGCATGTTTGGGTTATTAAAAAATCTTAAGATTTTATAAAATTTTCGATGCAAAATCTTTTTTTTCGATACAATTTTTGTTTTTGTCAGATCTTAGATTTTTTGAAAACTAATGATTGCAAAACAACTGAACTAGTGTAAAATGCATTTTAAAACACTTTTTTTCATTTAAATGTGAAGATTATGGCTTGTTATTTAAATTTTTTTATTTTTTTTTATTTTTTTGCCCCCCCCCCCTTGACCTCGGCCAGGGCCGAGGGACAAAAACTTTTTTAAATATTTGCATCGGCCTTATTGTTTTTTTTAAAGGCTTCAAAAATGTCGAGAAAAAATGTGATTGTTTTCTCCCTTGAACTTATTTAGTCACAAAAATTCTAATAAATTAAAAAATAAGTTTTTCAAACCACCCTGAAACATCTCAAATTTTTTTTTTGATTATTCTCTGTGATAGAAAAGTTCCAGTCACCCTTAGATTTTTTAGTGTTTTACGGAAAATCCACTTTTCGTTACAGAAAGTTATAGTTATAGAAAAAAAAATTAAAAACTGTTTTTGTTTTAATTGTTCCTATCAAAGAGCGTTGGCGTTTTAATTATTTGACCACGTTTTCCACTTTTCCACTAACGAAACCGACTTCTTAATCGACTTCATTTTGATAAACGAGACAATTTTTTTCCACTTTTGCACTTAAAAAACCAGATGGCAGCAAGTTGTAACGCCATCTCCCTATAACCTTTTACTTTGCTGAAGACACCAAATCGATCCAAAAATCTCTTTCCAAAATACACAGCAAAAAATTCGGTGGTAAATCGCGCGCAAAATTTTTTTTTGACTCGCTGGCCTTTAATACGCAGTTTATTTACAGATTTTTGCTAAGTACAGATTTACAAAAATTTACAAAACATGTTTGTATTTACAGCTGTAAAAACTGCATGGAGACTTGTATGGACGAACCAACAATGATTTTTAGATATATAAAAACTCCCACAAATTTTCAGCAACATGAATAAAAACGAAAACTAATATTTCATGAAATCATTCGATTTTAAGAATAATTACTCATGCTCTCAGAATTATATTAAATCAAGCGATGTTAAGTTTGGAGTTTGAAAAGAACACATACGTATTTTGGCAGCCAGAATTGTTTTGTGAAGTTATAGACAATAGCAGTAACAAAACAAAGCAATTTTTATTGATTTCCTCAGAAGATGACACCTACACGTGGACTTTCTGTTCAACTCGAGAAATCCGTCGTCCCCAGGACAACAACAAGATCGCCAACCTCGTCCAGACACGATACGGTGCACAGATGCGTGGGTTTTCTCACAGTTTGTCGCCATCGTTCGTTTTGAGTAATTGCAATTGTACAATTTGCAGGTCGGTAGCAACTGCCCCCTTTTCCCCTCCAGATCCCCCGGCCAGTCTGGGAGAGTCCCAACAAACAACCATTTCTACAAATGACCAGCACACAACCTCATCTCGCAAGAGACACAAGTCACATAAAATTGCAGTTGAAGGAAACAACGTGTTCCACTCTGGGGCGACCGATGTCGGAATTCATGTCCCTCTCCCGAACGTTGGCGGGGTTTGGCGTACTGGAACCAAGTTAAAACCAAACCAGAAGAGCTGCAAGTAATTGCCACCACAGTCTAGTGCTAGGAGCTGCAGGCCTCTCCTTAACCCTTTCGATGCAAGTGTAAATAATGAATTTAACTAAATTTATAAAAAATTAAGAAACTGAAAAAAAGTCTTCGAAAACCAAAACTGTTAACGGCAAAAAAAATTAGAAATACTTCAAATCTAGTAAATCCAGGGTTAACCACCCAAAACAGGACCAATTCCTTGGCGGCGTCAGCCACGTCCACGCGTAACGTAACGAGCTTTTTTCAGGGGCCCACCAGCCAGTGGCGGCATCGTATACGTTTTATTCGAGACATTAAGGTGAAGCCAGCCACTAAAAAAAAAAAAACAGTGCGAAGGCGAGAAATGTCGCGCCGATGCCGCCTTTGCAAATGAGCCTAGGTTTTGAGCAGCAGCAGCACCGCCAGCAGAAACAATGATTTGCTAGTGGCTGTCAGGGCTTTGAGGTGTGTGCGCGCAGTGGAAAAAGTTGCAAATTCTCGGCAAAACTTTTATTGCCATACCCGATTGATGAGGTGGAGATTTGTGGGGACACACAGTGCGGCGGCAGGGTTTCTTGAGGTGATCAGTGTTGGCAGAAAGCTTGATACATTCAAATTATTTAATGATTCATGAAAATAATATTTCTATAATGTTTCATTATCATTCAATTGCCGAAAATCAGGATCCTAATTAATTTTGTTGTTTGGTGGATGGTCCTATCCAAAATAAAGTGTTAAAAAAATCTGAACATTCAAAAACAAAATTTTATTTTCAAGAATGTATTTCTCTGGAACGAAAATTAAATTCCAGCTCTATGCGTTATGAATCAAAAATATTCAGCTATTAGTTGAAATTTTATGGAAAAATAAATGGAAATTTGAAAAACATACCTCGAAACTAACATTAAAGACAACATTACTGTTTTGAAGGTCTAAAGACCAATGAGACTTTACCTGAATATATATTTTTGAATCATTTTTGGAGATGTTTCGAAGTAAAAAAATCAAAAATGGTGAATAAACATTAACAGGAATCTGAGTTATGATTTTCCGATTATGTTTCATCGGATATCTGTCCGATTTAACCTAAACCACCATACGTCTTCAGCGAAACGAATTGAGATCTTATTTCGATGGAGATGGAGTAGCATGGTTCTTTAGATTCAATTGATGTACAGATGTACGATAAATTATATTTTAAAAATCCTAATTCAAAATCATGTTAGGCCGTTGCAAATATTTTTCAAAATTGGTCCGAAAAATCAGGGGGCAAAAAAAATATTTTTTCAAAAATCTTCAAAATTTTAATGAAATTAGAAGTTAAATCAACTTAAAACAATCTAAAACACATTTTCTGCATTTATAATCATATTTAGCATGTTTGGGCTGGATTAATAGTATTTAGAATTTTTATGAAATTCCAATGTACAGCGCCGCAAAAACTTTTTTTTTTGCAAAAAAAAATAAATTTTCGTCAATAGTTACGTATTTTGGAAACAAATGACTGCAAAACAACTGAACAGGTGTAAAACACTTTGTTCATTTAAATTTTGAAACCATGGTTCGTAAATGGGTAATTTTCTACCAACTCACACGAAATCGGGAAAAGTTGCCCTGACCCCTCTTCGATTTGCGTGAAACTTTGTCCTAAGGGGTAACTTTTGTCCCTGATCACGAATCCGAAATCCGTTTCCGATTTCAATGAAACTTTGTAGACATGTTATCCTAAGCCATTTTTGTGTATATGGAGCCAGTTACACTCGATAATGACATTTGAGAAGGGCGTAAGTGTTTTAAATATTTTTATATTTCGTAATTTAAATATTGCTGTATCTCGAAGCCGTAGCATCGTAACAAAAAGTGTTCAATGACAAACTTGTTTGAAATTTGACGGGCTTTCCGAATCATTTACTGAAACTGTTTTTTTTAAAGTGCTCTAAACATCAACATTTTCAAAAACCGAATACGGGAATCTCCAGACAATTTTACATAAAAATTTCTATCTCATCACCGTTTCAGGCTGCAAATTGTTGAAAAACATCTCTGTTTTCGCATGTTCAAAAATGGAAGGGGTCGTACCGCCCCTCCGTCACGAGATATCAAAAAACGGGCCTCGGTTTCGTGATCAGGGACAAAAGTTACCCCTTAGGACAAAGTTTCACGCAAATCGAAGAGGTGTCAGGGCAACTTTTCCCGATTTCGTGTGAGTTGGTAGAGAATTACCCAATTCACATTTTTTCATTGTTATGTGTATGAGTATTTAATATTGTCTGAATCTTGAATGATTAATGTTTGACTGTAAAATTATCGTGTTTAAATACCATTTTTGATCCCTTGTTTTGAAAAACAAATAATAGATCTCGGAATAATTTTCAAAAGGCGTGTTTTAATCAGTTCTTAATCAATTTATGAACAATCAAATTCACAAATGCTTAAAAATTAATTAATTACAAAAAATAATTACAAAAAGTAAAATGTTAAAAAAACAAATCCAACTAACTATCCAATTTTTACATCAAAAAATTAAATCGTTATTAAATTTTCCAATCGCTCAAATTAAAATATTAGGAAAATAAACTGCTAACTCTTTTTGCCTATGAGACAATTATGTGAACATGGGCAGACTTTTGTATAGACACCTGAAAAAAAGTAAGACTTCCTGGAATGGCCAATTTTGTAAAATAGCTGGTTTTGATGTAACTCTGTAGAGAAACAATTTCATGACTTGTAATTCCCGTAATGGTTCCAAAATGCCAGATGATAATCCGAAATAAAAAAAAATATTTCGATTTTTTGAAAAAATCTGTATTGACTCAAAAAATCATAACTCGGTCAAAGATTTTTTGCCCATTCTGGAAATTTCTGAATAGTTGGCATTTGATGTCCTCTAAAACATATAAAAAATAGTGTTTTTTTGCAAATCAAGTTTTAGTGACAAAAAGTTAAATTAAAAATCACCAAATTTTTTTTACCGTGTATCATTTTTTTTCAGTGTAGTCCATATCCATACCTACAACTTTGCCAAAGACACCAAATCGATCAAAAAATTTCTTCAAAAGATACAGATTTTTGAATTTTCACATATCATTTTTGTATGGACAGCTGCCAAATTTGTATGGAAAATTATATGGACAAACTAATGATGCAAAATGGCTTCTTTGGACATACCAAAGGCACCAAAAAAGTTTCAGCCGGATTAAAAAATACAAAAATTAAAATTAAAGAAAAAAGACCGATTCCGTAGAGAACTGCTCAATATTGAAAACACGTACGCCCTTCTCAAATGTCATTATCGAGTGTTACTGGCTCCATATACACAAAAATGGCTTATATATGCCTAGGATAACATGTCTACAAAGTTTCATTGAAATCGGAGAGGGTCGAGAAAAAAGTACCAAAAAATTCCTGTTTTGGGCTAGAATTGCTCTATCAAAAACAAACATAAACTAAACATGATAAATTTGAATAAAACTAAAAAATTAAACATGAAAAACCAAAAACAAGAGAAGTGAAGTTTCTCGTAGAACAAAAGTTGCTCAAAACAACCTCCTGAACACGGGAAAAAACAATTTTCGAACAAAAAAGTTGGCAGTAGAGGGTTAAATCGCAAATCGGGTCTGAAAACTTTGCTAACAAATTTAGGCGCAGTTAAGAAAGGTTATTTCAACCATGAAAAAATATTTACTATTGTCAAAAATGAAGATAAATTTAAAATAAATAGACACACAATTCAAAATTTGAAACAAAAGTCAAAACACAATGCACAAGATGACAAAAGAAGCTTGCATTTTTATCAACAGGTTGGTTCTTCCGATTTTTGGAGTGAAATTTTATCAAAGGTAGCTAATTTATTTTGAAATTGTTTTAAAACATTTGCATTTTTTTTTCGAATCTTATTCAGAAATAAGTTTTATTTATTTAGTTTAATTAATCGTCACTCAATATAAAAAAAGTGAAATGATTGCAACAGATATAAGCCAAAATAAGTAATTGAAAACTAAACATATTTTTTGTAGGTTGAATTTGGCAGAAGTTAATTACAAAAGTGTTGCACTATCAATTATATACCAGAACAATTTTTTACAATCTTTAGTTTTCCAAACTAAACCAAACCGAAACCGTGGTGTAGGGGTAAGCGTGATTGCCTCTCACCCAGTCGGCCTGGGTACGATCCCAGAAGGTCCCGGTAGCAAATTTTGAGACGAGATTTGTCTGATCACGCCTTCCGTCGGACGGGGAAGTAAATGTTGGCCCCGGTATAACCTTAAAAAAAGGCTAGGTCGTTAGCTCAGTCCAGGTGTAGGAGTCGTCTCCCTGGGTCCTGTCCTGGTGGAGTCGCAGTTCGAATCCCGGGGTGGATGGAAGCTAAGGTATAAAAAGAGGTTTGCAATTGCCTCAACAATCAAGCCTTCGGACACCTAGTTTCGAGTAGGAATCTCGTAATCGAGAACGCCAAGCAGTGCTGTAGAGCAAATTTTGATTTTTTTATTTGAGTTTTCCAAAAATGAATTTGTATTTTTGCGGTAACTATATTTAATCTAAAAAACAATTAAACTTGTTGAACCTTCTTAAAAATATTATTTACAAGAATTAAAAGATAATTACACAATTTTTGTGTACAAATATCACGTGTCTGCTCTTATTGAGCTGATAAAATCGATTTTTTGCAGGTTTGAGATTGTTAAGTTTATGAATGGATTTTTATGAATAAATATGATACTTCTTAAAGCATACATGAACCGGGAACATGGATCCAAAAGATAATTTAAAATTGAAAATGTACTACCAATTACTGTTGCAAGGTTCAAAAGTCATATTCTCACGTGTATGAAATAACGAAAAAAAAGTTTCACTGTTGACAATGCATTTGAATGTAGGAGTAAAATTTGCGTGTTTCAACTCGGAATGTTGAAAACACTGTCACATACATTTTTTGGTTTAAACAAAAATAAAATATTATTTAACAAAAAAATCAAACAGAGGCTTCCATTCCAAACTATTAAAACAAAAAATCAAAGTATTTTTAAAACATTTTTAAAAGATAAGATAAGACTTTTATAATATTGCTGATTCCTTGATCAATTCATGCAACATAAAAATTTTAAAAATCATTTCATACTCATGAAAAGTTTTTCTCCTGAAGCTCGTCACAGTAATTTTTAGTTCAATTTTGAGTTTATAACATATTTTGTATCCATGCAATTGATTAATGTTTGGCTAAGGAAATATGATTTTTTTTTTCATAAAAATCTAGTGATATCCTAACTAATCTCAAACTTGCAACAAAAAAATCGGTTTTATCAGCTTAATTCAAGCTAAATCCGAGCAGAAACGTGATATTCGTACACAAAAATTATGTTATTATCATTCAATTATTATAAAAAAATATTTATTAATACAGTTTTATGATTTTCATTTCTGAATAAATCTCATATATTCAAAAACTCGGTTAAACTTAATTTTAAAAATATTTAGCGATTTGCAACCTTCTCCAAAGTTGTTTCTTGCCTTATTTTGCACATTTTGATGAGTAAATGACACATGAAAAACATCATTTGACAAGTTTCCAAAATAGTTATTAAAAAGTTTACAATAAATAATACAGGAATTTGGAACAAAAAACCTAAAAAAAAAGATATCTCAGAAATTTCAAGATGAAACATTTCGCTCTTAAAAGCATTGGAAAGCTGAGAAAATTTTCTATAAGACACATTTTACAGTAATGATGACAATTTTTTCTTGAAATGTTTGTTCTAGAAAACACGCCGTGTCATAAATACAATACAAAACAAAATCATTTCAACTGTTTCCAGTTTATTGCACGTCTGTTTGCATGTAAATTTTGTTTTTTTTTTTTATAATTAATGCCCCCTGAAACTTCAGCTTATATTGATGGGAGGAGCAGTAAAACTACGACAAATATTTGGATTGCCCTAAATCCAATCTAATTTCTCTTCAAAAGGTTCGCATGCAACAAGATTTAAAAAATTCAAATTCATAGACTGATTTTCAAAAAAAACAAAATACAATAAGTTTAATATTAATAAATTCATGATACTGCCAAAATCTGTCAAAATATGAATCAATTCACAGAAGATGTGTATTGCAATTCAATGTATTTTTTTCAAAAACTCAAAATGAAATCAGCATGAGCCTTAAAGAAAGCTGGTTTGCAAAAATGAAATATCTAAAATACATGTCTTTCACAACACTGTCACTGTCGTCACACTTGTCTGAAAACCGCCAATCTCAACGCGTACCAACCTGGGGAAAATTTTCACCAATATGTCGATAGGCACTAATTAGTTTGAAAGCAAATCCTGGTTCGACGACGACGATTGGTCGCGTGGCTGGGCCGCCGAGACTACAATCTTGCCGGGGCGCCCACCGCCGTAGTCTCGGCGACGGCTGGTCCCCTTCAGCATCAACGGTGCCGATGGTTTGATGGGACCAGCTTTTCAACGTTGTTGCAGTTTTGAGCTGGGGGCTTTAAATAAAAACAACACAAGACGGCAGTGAAGTGGACATTTTTGCACCTCGTTTCAAATCGAAACACACCGATCACACCGAGTTGATGGCGGCCAAATTGCTCCCCAAGGGACATGGCTGTTTAAGGGAAGCTGAAAGATCGCGTTTGGGATCGGATTTGAACGGATAATTTGCAAATATTTGCTGTGAGAAAGAAAAAAAAATCTGGGAAAGGAGTTTCAATAGCAAATTTACAGCAAGCTGATGGAAAAGCTCAACAACATTCCCAGAAGTCGCATCCAACTTCACAAGATGTTTAATTTGCGAGAGGCCATTCCGTGGGCTTTGGTGGTCGTCGCCACCCTGTCAGTTGTTGGACATATTGATGACGCGGTGTTATCGGGCTCGTTTCTTACTATCCAAGAGGCGTGTGCGCCTTCAAGCATCACTTTTATTGGTGCTTGGACATTGGTTCTGGTTTTTTGCACACACAGTTCTTTACGAACTCGAGTTTTGAGCAACATTTTTTTTAATATACTGAATTTGAAGCAAAAACAAGCACGTTTATGAAATTCCCAATTATGATGATTTTTTGAAATTTTTAAGCAACATAAATGAAAAAATACCTTTTTTCTTTTATTTTTTTTACCCTTGAAACCAATAACTTTATGAGACGCGGGTTCGATTTCCGCCTTATCCACTGAGCTTCTATCGGATGGTGAAGTAAAACGTCGGTCCCGGTTTCTCCTGTCTCGTCAGAGGCGCTGGAGCAGAAATCCCACGTTAGAGGAAGGCCATGCCCCGGGGGGCGTAGTGCCAATAGTTTCGTTTCGTTTACCAATAACTTTATTTGAAAACCCTAAAAAAGTTAAAGCAAGAGAATTTTCTACCGTTGCCTTACATTAATATTTTCTCAAGAAAATTTGGAAAGATCGTAAAGTTTATTATAAAGAAAATTTGTAGAAACGAAGCTGAGTGATGAGCCTTTAAAAAAAAATTGTTCAAAGGTTAATCATTGGTTTGCCGAAAATTCATCAAAAGAAATTTGAAGAAATGATTTCCAACTAGGTTCATTGTTTTTTGCGTCGATCACGAATATTGAATAAAAATAAAATTGATAAAATTTAATAATTTGTTTAAAAAATTTTGACTCCCAAAAAAGTGTAGGTAAAAATAAATAAAGTTAGCGCAGTTTTAGTGAAAAAGTAGATTATTTTTTAATTTTGTCATTATCCCGTTTTTGCACGTGGCGCGTGGAAACCTCAGCTTTTATTTCAAAAAATCTAATTTCGGGAACGTACGGGTCGACACCTCCATTTTTTTATTTGTTATGTGAAATTGAAGTGTTAAGCTTGACTGTCGAGACTCGAAGCTATTTTTTATTAAAAGGCCTTTCATTTGCGTCCAAGCAGATAAAATCGGTTAAAATGGCGCGGAGTTGTATTTTTTGAAAAATGTGGATTTCGAGAAAATTGACAAAAATTACCATTTTTGGAACCACCCTATGACGTAGGACACCCTAATGGAAAAACAAAAAATACGGATCTAATTATTTTAGTCAAAGAACCCCAGAAAAAAACTTTGTTCCGATTTTGTTCTTTTTCAAATAGAATTGCTGTATAGGTTTATATGAAAAACAGCTTTATTAGGCCAAAACATAGGGGAAGAAATAAATAATTTCTAGAAACTATTTTTATGGAAAGAAATGTGAAATTGATAGTATTATTGCTAGAACGTTTATTTTGCCATTTTCGATCATCAACATTATTTTAATTTTTCGAGACCCCGGAAAAGACCTAAAACTTAAGGAAAAAAGTATATTTTCGTAAATTCTTAAAATTAGGCAAATTGCTATAATATTGAAGCATTTTGTATAAGTTTCTGCTTGTATAAAAAAACTGGAATTATTTTTTTTGACTTCTAGCAATGTCGAGGGACAAAAACTTAAATTTTTAATGGCCATTTTAACTTTTTGAAAAAGTCGGCACGTTTACTATTTTGCTCATTGGTTTGTTTCTATTTTTATTTCCAATAATAAAAAAAGAGATTTTGCAGCCGAGTTATGAATTTTTGAAAAAATAGTGATTTTTGGAAAAAAATTAAGTTTCATGAGCATGAGCATGAGTGATTTTTGGAAAAAAATTAAGTTTCATGCAAAAACAAGTTTGACATTACTTTTTAATGCAAAATTGAATTTGCAATCGAAAAGTACTTTACAGATTTTTTGATAAAGGGCTCCGTTTTCAATATATAGCCACCGAAAGTTTGATTTTAGCGAAATATTTTCAGTTTTTCAATTTAAAAAAAAAGAGACCATGAGTGACCATTTCTAAAAATATTTTTTTTAAAGTTCAGAAAATTTGCTATAAAATTGTCTAAGAGACATTGAAGATTGGACATCTGGTTGCTGAAATACAGCGGCTTAAAGAAAAAGAAACACGAAAATTGAAGTTTTCTAAGCCTCACCCAATCAGCCCACCATTTTCTAATGACGATATCTCAGCAATTAATGGTCCGATTTTCAATGTTAATGCATGAAACATTCGTGAAATTTGGGGGGAGGGGGGCGTAATATTCAATATTTGGACTATGTTAGTCTTGATTTAAAAATTTTCAAAATATTTTTTTTTCGAAGAGATCGGATTCCACGAATGTTTCATGTATTAACATTGAAAATCGGACCATTAATTGCTGAGATATCGTCATTAGAAAAAGGTGGGTTGATATGGTGTGATTTAGAAAACTTAAATTTTCGTGTTTCTTTTTCTTAAAGCGGCTCTATCTCAGCAACCAGAGGTCCAATCTTCAATGTCTCTTAGACAATTTTATAGCAAATTTTCTGAACTTTTCAAAAAAAATATTTTTTGAAGTGGTCACTCATGGTCACTATTTTTAAAAATTGAAAAACTGCAAATATTTCGCTAAAATCAAACTTTCGGTGGTTATATCTTGAAAACGGAGCCCTTTATCAAAAAATCTGTAAAGTACTTTTCGATTGCAAATTCAATTTTGCTTTAAAAAGTAATGTCAAACTTGTTTTTGCATAAAACTTAATTTTTTTTTTCCAAAAATCACTATTTTTTCAAAAATTCATAACTCGGCGGCAGATTTTTTGACCATGTTTCTCTATGGCTCAAAAGTTGCGGATTTTTGTCCCCTAAAACATATCAAAAAGTCTCGAAAATCAAAAAAATACATATTTTGGGAAATTGAGTTTTAGTAAAAAAATGTTGATAAAAAAATCTGCAATTTTTTTCCGTGTACCTATTTTGTTCTCAAAAGTCCTCAACAATACCTACAACTTTGCCGAAGACACCAAATTGATCAGAAAATTCACTCAAAAGTTACAGCATACCATTTTTGTATGGACAGCAGCCAAAATTGTATGGAGACTTGTATGGGTGAACCAATGACGCAAAATAGCTTATTTGGTCATAGGGGGCCCCCACAAAGTTTGAGTCAAATAAAAAAATACAAAAAATAAAAATGGTCGAAATCGGCCGATTTCGTAGAAAGTTGCTCTGGGTATTATATTTACGTATATTTGTGATATAAAATTTAAAAATATCATTAATTCAAGCCTAATTTTTTTTACAATGTATTTATTTTTGATTGATTTTGGTAAAAACAAGACCAGTTATGATAAATTATTACTCCGATTTCCAATTTTATTGCACTAAAATCTCCTGTACCTATTCAGACTGTAGTGCTGATTTTCCCCAGTTGGCGGTGGTGCCTTAAAGATAATTTGTAAAATATGTTTGATATAAATCATGAAATTCTAAGCTTGTCTAAAATTTCAAATTGACTGGTATGATTTTATTATTTTCTTATTTTTTTAAACATTAAAAATTTGGAAAATTGAACGCCCTACCCTGAAGCTTGTTTTTCTTATTTAATTTTGATTTTGTTTTGAAACTATTTTTAAGATGTATTTAATAATAGAAACTGTTTCGAAATACAATCAAAATTAAAAAAAGTCGAGCTATGAAGTTAAATTAACGAAGCGAATTTGAATGCGAATTTTTCTAGAAGAATCCGAAATTTCCCTTGTTGAAGTCATTGTTAAGCAACTTACAAAATTATTTATACTGCTTTAGAAGAAGTTATTCTTAAGAGCGAGTCCACGAACAAGGCATACCCCTTTGTATGGGACGTCATTTGGACCTCACCAATCTGCCTGAAATTTTCAGGGGTTGTTTGTACATATAAAACTAGCATCTGACCAAAATATGAGCACTCTAGGTCAACGGGAAGTGGAGCAAATCGGGACACAAAGTTTGGTGGCTCAAAAACGTAAAAAATCTTTAAAAAGCTATAACTTCGGCAAAATTCAATATAATTTCAAAATTCAAAATGCATCTGAAAGGGCTTAGAAAATGCAACAAAATGCAGGAAAAAACATCCCAATTGGTTGAATCTGAAGGGAGTTATTGGCATTTTAGTGGAATAATAGCATAATTTTCAAACTCAAATAAAAAAATGTTCCATCCAGATATCAACTCGCTTCGACCTGTAGCTTGTAGGGGACATCTGAGACTACCATCTGAGACTGAGAACGCTTTGGGTGAGGCAGTTTACCATATTAAATAGACACTTTTTCTATAAGTGTTTTTTTTGTTTGTAAATTTTTGCTCGGGGGACCCCTTAGATCAAATTTTCCGGTGATAATGTCATGGTATTCGTATTCCTGAGACAATTTCACGATAGAAACATGCATAAAAATTGATATTTTCATCAATTTTAACCATTTAAAAAATGAAAGTAAAAAAATCTTCGATTCACATTTATCGAAAATCAAGTTCGTTTCCAAGGATACTAGATGACACCAGAAAAAGGCAGATTCTTAATTGTTTTAACTTTTATTTTTTAAAGAGTTAAAATGGATGAAAATAAACATATTTGTGCATGTTTCTATCGTGAAATTGTCTCAGAAACACGAATACCATGACATTATCACCGGAAAATTTGATCTAAGGGGTCCCCCGAGCAAAAATTTGCAACCCAAAAAAAACATTTAAAGAAAAAGTGTTTATTTAATACTTTAAACTGCCTCACCCAAAGCGTTCTCAGTCTCAGATGGTAGTCTCAGATGTCCCCTACAAGCTGCAGGTCGAAGCGAATTGATATCTGGATGGAACATTTTTTTATTTGAGTTTGAAAATTATGCAATTTTTTCACTAATATGCCAATAACTCCCTTTAGATTCAACCAATTGGGATGCTTTTTCCTGCATTTTGTTGCATTTTTCAAGCCCTTTCAGATGCATTTTGAATTTTGAAAATAAATTAAATTATGCCTAAGTTATAGCTTTTTACAGATTTTTGACGTTTTTGAACCTTCAAACTTTGTGTCCCGATTTGCCCCACTTCCCGTTGACCTAGAGTGCTCATATTTTGGCCAGATGCTAGTTTTATATGTACAAACAACCCCTGAAAATTTCAGGCAGATTGGTGAGGTCGATGCGGGATGGGTATGCTTTGCTCGTGGACTCACTCTTAAGTTTTATGATGTATCTATGTTTTACACTCGTTTTTCTGTTTAAGTTTTTTTTTTTTCAGGTCGATTTATTTTGATTTAGTGATGGAAACGTTTAGAATTTATACTTTTATTTAAATTTTATAAATACAATATTTTTGATTTTAGAATTAATTCTTTAAACTTATTTCAATGATGGTTGTGACGGCGATGGATTTTTTTTCACTAAAATTTTAAAATTTGATTTGATTTCAAATGGTTTCTCAAATTAATGAAGGCTGGCACAAATTTTTATTTAAAGTTTTTGTCTCCCACTTTCCCTTCAAAGTTGGCCAGAAAAAAAAGGGTGCAACAAAAAATTCTAAAAACTTCTAAATATCAATGTAAATTGAAATGCAAGCAGCTGAAATCAATTGAAATGCTTGATCTGGATCCTTTCCACCCGACTGACGACGTCCACAGGATGGCGAAGATGGAGTTGATCGATGATTGGCTCCAGCAAGTGCTACCGAAGTTCTGGATGGGCTGCGCCACCTCAATCAATCCCCTGCTGCAGCGGTTGTCCTCTTGAGCTGTGATATTAGATTAAGTAATGCCTCCTTTCCTCTTACTATCCCACATCTATTAGCTATTTCGAAGGTTATTTTTTCATTTTTTTTTCCTTCTCTGTCTAATACGTTCTCCTTAGTACCAGTAAACTCTCTTTCCATTTTGAACAATCCAGCTGTTGAAAGGTAGTCCATATCTCAGCTCAGGATAACAACTGCACCAATGTAAAGCAACCTAATAAAATGAAATGAAATGAAATCAATTTAAAATGCATTCCCCTGCGTTTAGAATCATTTTTAGCATTTTTTGGTTGATTTAAAAATCTCTAGAATTTTTGAAAATTTTCTATGTTTATTATCAAAAGTTTTTTTTCGCTATTTTTTTGTTTTCGTCAAATTTTACATTTTTTGAAAACTAATGATTGCAAAACAACTGAACTAGTGTAGAATGCATTTTAAAACACTTTTTACATGCAAATGTTGAAACTTTAGCTTGTTATTTCAATATCCTCATCACACTTTGACAAACCATTTCGTGAAGAACTTTTCAGCATAAATCTGCCTACTGAAACCTCCTGGCGGACAGGTACCTGGTAGCCAGCGCGTTAACGATGAAGCCTTCTCGGTCTGGCGATCATGCTGCCGCGCCGTGAAACGCCATCGTCTGGAGGCTGGAGAAGTTCTTCAACTTGTCCATCGCCATCGCTAACCGATAGAGCCGTAATGTGAGGCCACGGCGACGATAAAAAACGAAATATGACGACAAGTCGATCGGAGCTCGCACACGCGACTCGTGTGTTTGCCTGTGTCTCCATGCCACATGCCGATGCTTTTTATGCTCTGTCTGGGCTGGCTGGGTTGAGTTAAGGCGTTAAGGTGTTTTTAAAACGCCGAGCAACCTGAAAAAGAACCACCCACTGACGCGACGGGAGAGCGCAATCCCACACAGTCTGGTGCGAGCTGTTTGGCGTTATTGATGCCTGGCTCCAGTTTGGCACCTTAAAGTCAGCGCGGGGGAATTTGCGAAAAAAAAATAAAAGAAAAATCACAACATGAAAAAACACTTCATAAAATTTCGCCACGTAATCAATTGTAGGTTTTCATACCTTTACAAAAAAAACATTGAGAGGATCGAAGTAGGTCGCGCTGCGGGTCGGACGCAAATTTTTGTGCTCCTGTCATTTACATGGAGTTTTCATTTTTTAATGTTTGAGACAAAATTTAAATGTCTTCAAAATTATTCGAACGGTTTGTGAATGTTTTAAAACTTGTGCACCTGGTGAAGAAGGAAACTGTTTTGTCCGCGCTGGCCATCAACCAAGTGAATTACTAAATTCGCCTTACGGACAGTTTTTACCGGACGGCGCTGGGTGGCGATTCCTATCAAATTTTGGTCTGAAGAAGACTAGTGGAAGTTGACCAATATGTACATCTAGGTGGAGCTGAGGGATTTGGATTGTGCTTTCCGCGGCATAGAACAGCTTTTCGAGATCGTGTTGTTCAAAACCGGTGAGGAATTTCCTTTTTGCATCCTTATTTAATTTTCAAGTGTTGCAAGAGCGGCCGTGGCTGACTGGTTACGGTGTTCGCTTTATAAGCGAATAGTTCTGGGTTCGATTCCCATCTGCTCCCAACGAGAAAGTTAAGGAAATATAAATTCTTGAAATTCCTGAACATGAACAAAAAATCAAAATTGCTCAAGGCGAGGTTCGATCCCCCGTCCAAATTCGCGGCATCATGAGCTATTACTGGAATCAGGAATACTGTTACTGCTAACAATTATATACGCGCTGGATCTTTGTCCATTTGACGAGGGTCCGGAAGTTCTAAATAACGTTTGGATCAAATTGATGCAACCGTTCTTTAGGGCGGGGCTTGTCGGTTCAGCGGAGGTACCTCGCGCTTGGCTAGCCAGCGTAGAAATGGGTCACCGAAGCTCGGCAGAGCTAACACCTTCCAAATGCCTATGCGAGTTATTTGCATGTATAGAATAAAAAATCTAAAATACATGGAAACAACTCAATTTGTAAGAAGCGGCCGCGTGGTCCCGTTTGATTGGTTGCACACACACACACACACTTTACAAAAAAAAACATTTTTAACTCAGTCAAAAATGTGAATAAATTTGAACATTAACAAATTCTGTCTTATGTTCAAAACAGTGCAAATAATTATGGCACCACGCGTCATCCAGTCAACAATGTCTGCAAATTCAATCATGAAAAGGTGAGTCTGGAAATTAATTTTAGTTGCATCCCACGACGGTTTATGATCTGTCGACTACATGTTGTGACATCCATTCTGACGCGTTAATGATTTTTAGCTCACTTGATTTTTTTGTTAATAAACTTGTGCAAGAGAGAAGATAAATACAATTGATGTATATTTTAATTTTCAATTGAGCTCTGATGAATTTTTAACAAATTCGGGAAAATTAGCTGAACTTTTGTACTACTAATACTTCATTTCCCAACAAACGTATTTTTTACCGATTGTTTTTATGTTTCAGGGGACTAAACAATTTTGAGCTATAGAATGTGATGGTGCAAAAACGGTCTAGGAGATATGGTATATGAAAAAAATTAAAAACCTGGGCAAAATATACACTTTAAATAATTTTTTAAAGCCAATTTGAACGTGCAATCGAGAAGTACTTTTTTTTTAAATTGTATCGTTAAGGAGGTACACCCTTGACTAGAAGTTTGAATGAATTCTAATCAATTTAATTTAATTTTTTTTTCAATTTTTAACTCTTCTTCGAGAAGATAAACATTACATACCATAGTATAATACCTTAATCGGGCTGTAGATAATAGATTTGAACGCCTCAAACTGCAAAATAGAAGCGTTTTTATCCTCAATTTGACCATTGAAAAAAATCCTTCGAATTGGTTATGAAACGATCCAGATTATCCAACGGATTTGTTTCGAAATTCTTCTTTTTGCTAAAAAAAAGCAATAAAACTTGTGTAAACAATTTTTTTTTTCAACGGCTTTTGTTGGATAATATTTATGAGGACTTCATTTAACATAAAAAAACTTGTTGGACTATAATCATAATATTTAAAAAATACACTTTCCAAATTTACACAACTTTTACAGAGTTCCCAACTGAGAGAAATATAACTCTCTTCGGAAAATTCACTTTCAGAAGAACTTCGTAAATAACTTGACAAAATTATATTCAGTTAAGATCTCTGTAGTATCAATGAAAATAATCTCCGTAATCAACACGTTTTTGGTTAGAAGTGAGGAAGTGAGAAGGAGTTTTTTACTTTTTTTCAGCATTCAACAATTCTATGTCTTTTGCTACACACTTCGAAAAAATCGTGTAATTTTCTGTCTTTTCGATGCACATAACTGGAGCGTCAAATAAGACATAAAATTACATCTGATTTTGAAATTACATGAACCAAACCGTCAACCTAGATGGTCGTGTAAAATTACAACAACCCAATTCATTGGAAATTATTCCTATTGGATTCATATTGGAATTTCGTTTTATTTGATTTTTGGATTAATTGGGAAGAGAAAAATCACAACATTCATGTCTAAATACATGATTTTTATTTGCACATTATAGTTTTAAAAGAACATATTTTGTAGCACTAGCTTTTTGGCCGCGTCGGGACCGGATAATTAACCTAGCACTTTCACTTGCAATCCCATGATTGACCAACCTGCCATAATCGATGCGTGGGTCCTTTTACGCATTTGAGACTTTTTTTTAAACCGGGCCACGAAGCACTCTGTCTTGCCAACAGGATTGAGGACCGCGTCCCGGGTGGCTTCGTCGGTGGGTGTACCAAAAGTGGTCTTCATCGCGAAATGCCGCCACTGGACCAACTGATTATCGCAAACCTCCACGACACTATCAACCGTGGTCTGTAGCACAGACTGACATCAACCGGCAGTCGTCCGTTGCCAGCAGCTTGGCAAACTCCGTCTCCTGCGAGGTTTTTTGTGTGGCCATCTTCAATCATGGACCGAATCCAGGAAGAAAATTGTTTCCGTCCGGAAGAGGTAATGTTTCTGGCTGAAAGGAAGCATTCAGATTTTAAATCGCTGCCCAGATTTTAACAGAAAATCTTTACACCTACCTTGATTATTGATTCACTAAGCTATTTCAGCTGAATAAGTTTCGAAAGCTGAGAAATTCTCAATAATTTCTACCGGGACAACTAATCCGCGACAATTTTTCGAGTGATTCATCATGGCTGACGTTTGCTGCACTGTGAAGTGAAAAGCATCAAATCATAGTATAATTGGGTTAATTTTGACGTAGGATTAAATCATCACACAGAATATTACACAAAAAAAGACGCTCTAATCATGTGCATCATATTTAATTTAATGTTCAGTTTAATATGATGTAATGTTAAATTGTATAAGATTATTTTTTTTTGGATTAGGTTGTAAAGGTGGATTTGGCCATTCTGCGTCAAACCAAACATAATATTACATTTGATTTAAAGTTACATGACTAGTTTCTACGTTAGGTTTTGGATTCTGTTGGATGTAATATTCATATTTTTCTAGTGTGTATACTATTTTAAACTAGTTTTTTCTCGAGTGTAAATACCCATCTTTGCCAAAGTTATTATGAAAATCTTATTTGGAGCTTTCAAACAGCATGCCCAAAGAAGCCGTTTTGCATCATTAGTTTGTCCAAATAATTTTCCATACAAATTTGGCAGCTGGCCATACAAAAATGATGTATGAAAATTCAAAAATCTGTATCTTTTGAAGAAATTTTTTGATCGGTTTGGTGTCTTCGGCAAAGTTGTAGGTATGGATATGGACAACACTGAAAAAAAATTATACACGGTAAAAAAAAATTTGGTGATTTTTAATTTAACTTTTTGTCACTAAAACTTGATTTGCAAAAAAACACTATTTTTAATTTTTTATTTTTTGATATGTTTTAGAGGACATAAAATGCCAACTTTTCAGAAATTTCCAGGTTGTGCAAAAAATCTTTGAAAAGTTATGAATTTTTGAAAAAAATACTATTTTTTTCAAAAAAAATAGAAAAATTGGTCGCAAAAATTTTTCAACTTCATTTTTTGATGTAAAATCAAATTTGCAATCAAAAAGTACTGCAGTGAAATTTTGATAAAGAGCACCGTTTTTAAGTTAAATCCATTTTCAGGTGACTTTTTTGAAAATAGTCGCAGTTTTCATTTTTTTTAATTTTGTGCACATGGTTGCCCACTTTTGAAAAAATATTTATGAAAAGCTGAGAAAGATCTCAATATTTTGCGCTTTTGAACTTTGTTGATACGACCCTTAGTTGCTGAGATATTGCCATGCAAAGGTTTAAAAACAGAAAAATGGAAATTCTAAGTCCCACCCAAACAACACACCATTTTATAATGTCGATATCTCAGCAACTAATGGTCCGATTTTCAATGTGAAAATATGAAACATTCGTGAAAAAATCCAATCTTTTCGAAAAAAATATTTTCATTTTTTTTAAAACAAGACTAACATTACAAAAGGGCGTAACATTGAATGTTTGGCCCTTTTGAAATGTTAGTCTTGATGTGAAAATTTTAAAAATATTGTTTTTGGAAAAATCGGAAAATTTCATGAATGTTTCATATTTTAACATTGAAAATCGAGCCATTGGTTGCTGAGATATTGACGTTAGAAAATGGTGGGTTGTTTGGGTAAGACTAAGAAAACATCAATTTTCCTGTTTTTAAACCTTTGCATATCTCAGTAACTAAGGGTCGTATCAACAAAGTTGAAAAATGCAAAATATGGAGAATTTTCTCAGCTTTTCTAAAATGTTTTTTTAAAGGTGGGCAAACATGTGCACTAATTTAAAAAAAATGAAAAACTTCGACTATTTTCAAAAAAGTCACCTAAAAATGGATTTAACTTGAAAACAGTGCACTTTATCAAGATTTCATTTCAGTACTTTTTGATTGCAAATTTGATTTTACATCAAAAAATGAAGTTAAAAAATATTTGCGACCAATTTTTCGATTTTTTGAAAAAAAAAATTGATTCAAAAATTTATAACTCGCTCAAAGATTTTTTGCACAACCTGTAAATTTCTGATAAGTTGGCAATTGATGTCCTCTAAAACATATCAAAAAATAAAAATAGTGTTTTTTTGCAAATTAAGTTTTAGTGACAAAAAGTTAAATTAAAAATCACCAATTTTTTTTTACCTTGCATCATTTTTTTTCAGTGTAGTCCATATCCATACCTACATCTTTGCTGAAGACACCAAATCGATCAAAAATTCCTTCAAAAGATACAGATTTTTGAATTTTCATACATCATTTTTGTATGGCCAGCTGCCAAATTTGTATGGAAAATTATATGGACAAACTAATTATGCAAAATGGCTTCTTTGGGCATACCGAAGGCACCAAAAAAGTTTCAGTCGAATTATAAAATACAAAAAAATCGAATGACCGAAATCTGAGAGAATTGCTCACTTAACTAAAAAAAAATATATTGAAATCATCAATCTCAAAAACATCTAAATCAAGAGTGCATACAATAATACCAATGCTCATTTCAATCACTCAAAGCTTCCAATCACTTTGTTCCCGGAATCCCTGCAACCACAAACGCCCGACACCTAGTCAAAGTACCCATTTCCTCGACCCATTGTAACTGCAAAAGTGTATTCAAGGTAATCGCTAATATGTGCAAAAGTTCAACGCAACGCAACCAACAACCGCATGCACACCGGTTTGCGTCGCCTCTGCACAACAATTTATTCCAACAGCACTTTGTGCTCCATTTTGCAACGTGCGTGGATGCATTGAAACTCAACTTAAACCTAAGTTTAAATAAAAAGAACAACACGTGGCTCATGGAGATACTTAACACGGCCATTGGAATCAATCTTTAAACTCCTACTCCAAACCCACCTGGTTTGTTGAGCTAGAAATAATGGTTCAACGGCGCGACCGGCATTGATTTCTGCTGGTGATTTAGCCAAGTGTTGCTAATTTTATTGATCGGTTCGACTTACCTTGCGCTGAAGCGAGTCTGTGCCTTTGAAGGTTGGTCATCGTTGAAGGAATTTACAAATTAGATTGCATTTTTATTATTTTCATGTTGGTTTATTAAGGAAAGTTCCGATAGCTTGTACTGCAAAAATAAATCGTTGGCATTTTTTTCACGTTTTAAAATAAATATCTTCACTTCTGCTACTGAGTATCTTCAAGTGTTTCACTTTCTAGCTGTGGTGTAAATTTGTGTAAATAGTTAGTGTTCATCTGTGGTTCAAACTACGTGTGTGTTTTTCAACTACAATTTAGGATTGTGAGTGAGTGTTTCTTATCTGCTTCTCTTTAGTATGTGTTCTGAGATCCATTCAGGGTTGCTATTGTGAGATCTCGATGCTTTCGGTGACACACACACAGCGTGTTTCATCGCAGGAATAGTTCCTTCAGCGGGAGGAATGTCCAATCCGGAGAATGCGTGTGTGTGCATTGCCAGCGTTGGATTGACCTGGGGGAAGAAATGAGAGAAAAGATTCATTAATGCAAGTCCTTTGATGTTTTTTTTTAATTGAAAAAATAGCCAATAAACATTTTCCGAAATTTTCATTTTAGTTTTTTTTAAATTTACGCTTTATCGTTTTTCAGGAGCAAATAAAAAATACCAAAAAAGAACTTCTATGCAAATTCAACGGTACAGTCTAGACTAGCTTGTCGGAAGGCAACGGACTCTAAACAACTCTTTAGGGATTTAGAATGTCAAATCGGAGATTGTGGACAAAATGACTAAGGTACATTATTATGCAAATGCATAAGGTTATTGAATAGTTAATAAATAATTTTAATTTGACTTAAATAGAGTCGCAGAACTTTTACTTAAGTTTAAAAGTTTGAAAAAAATGCAAAAATGGTTTTTGTTTATTCAATTATACAAAGTCTAAACTAACATTCAGATAATCGAGTCTGGACTGTATGGAAATATTTCAAACTCTTCAGTTTGTATTAATCAATCTAGGAAACAAAAATCTGTTTTTACCTTTTTATCATTTTTGAAATTTCAAAAAAAGTTTTTAAGATTAAAAAAATGAATTCAATTTTATTTATTCTCAAATTATAACTACTTATGGACCAATTTTGGAAAAGAAGTCATCATTTTTAAAATTTTTGACAAATACTGACCAAGAGTGCTTATTTCAGAAAATATTATTTTCAAACAGATGACAAAATCTCTGACAATATTGTTTGAGAAACAAACTGCAGAATTTCCAATGCTTAAAGGACCGTTTCAAATAATATTATAATTTTTTTTAAGTTTTTAAGATACAGCCCTTCAAATATTAAGAAACTATAAAATTGCATTCTTAAACTGCCGTTTTGCGGCGATACGCCACGTATACGCCATTGAGGTGATTTTGCTGTAGATACGATTTTCTGTTTTTGTTCATTTTTTCAATTTTAAATGACTAATTTAAGGTCTGTTCTGTAGAAACTGTTAAAAAGTACAATAAAAAAGTGGCCCCTACAAAATTTCTTGTTTTTTCCTATTCTCTACGAATTTTAACCACAAACATCATTTGGCCGAAAAAATAGCAATAAAAAATCACTACTTTTCCTTTCCAATGATGTATGTATACATTGTTCGATCAGGCTATATTTTTTGAGCCAGCTATTTTGACAGCTGAGGGGATACCTTAATGCATTGTCCACATGGATACTTTAAGGGGAAAGGGTATTAGGGAGCGTTCTTTTATTACGTAACGCAGTTGAGGGGGGGAATCGGAGGCCGTGTTACGCTCCATACAAAATTTTTAAAGTTAGTATGGTAATTTTGTTACGAGAGGGGATCTAAAAATCCTATTTTTTGCGTTACGTGATAAAAGAACGCTCCCTTAGCGATTGTCTACGCTCCATAAACACATTTTTTGCATGAACAATTGTCCACAAAGGAGGTGGGTGTGTCTAGAATTAAAAAAGTGTCTACGTGGATGTGGATAAGGTGTCATCCATTAAGTACGTTACATTAAAATCAGCCAAAATTTACCCCCCCCCCCCCTTTGTCACGATTTCCCTTTGCTTTTAACACGCAATGTCTCGCTCGCTCAAAACCCCCCTCTTCCCTCAGAACGATACGTACTTTATGGATGACGCCTAATGGACGTCCCTTTAAGAATTAAATCGAAATAATGTAATCAAATATTGCCAAGTCTTGATTTGGTCCCAAAACCTCAAATCAACATTAAAACAATTTTGAATTTGACTTCTATCAATTCTCAATGTATACATACATCATGGTGAGTAAAATTGGCGTATACATCATTGTTTGTTTGCTTAATAAAATGGGCCCCAGAGCAGTTTATTGAAAAATTCTTTCGTCAGGAGGTAGCTTTTAAGATTCTTTATCAGTGTTGCGAATAAACGCAGAGTGACGCGCCCCTCGGACACTGCTGCTGAAGATCTTTGTGTTTTGTTCTATTGTGTGTACTTGCAACTCTCGGTGCCCGTGCTACTGCTCAAAGTAGAATCAAATAAAAACAATAGTTCGAAGCGAGCGGTAGTGCGGGCGCAGCTGATGGATTAATCATCCTGACCTCAGCTGCGTAAAACACCGAAGTTGTAAGTAATTGTGATTTTGTGAACTTATATGTATAATTAATTATAATAAAATTATAGTTTCAACGTGCCTAAATGAAGGACTTTTTCTTTGGGCCGTTCGAGAACCCGGTGCCCGGTTCTCCTGCCTTTCGCCGTTCGCAACATTGAAAAACTTCGGCGAACATTGCGAATCGGTGACCACGGAACCACGGAAGCAGGAAACGGATGTGCGTGGCAGCCAAGATCAACTCTATCTGGATGCAGTGACGGTGAAAGTAAGCTGGTGGCAGAAGATGTGATAGTGGAAGATGAGGCGTCCAAAATGGAGTCCAACGGGCAGAGCTGCACGTCACCCAGGTCGCTTCTTCTCATCCAACGTCACCATGTCAGCTGCATACACACACAGAAGCTCACCGGAGGAACGTCTTGCAACTGCTCACGGCCGACAGTTAGCGGATCTGTGCTGCGACAAGTTTGGTTTCTGTGGAATCCGGAGAGGTGCATTCGTCGTCTACTGGAGCGAGGGGGCAGACACTGTTGGTGGCAGATACCGAGTGCAACCGAAGAGCGTCATAAGAGAGTCGGCAATGTAGCCGACCCACGTCGCTAGTAAGTTGAACTACTGCATCGACTAATCAGTTCAGCAGCCCCAGGACGCGTCAATGGATTTTTATTTTTTTTTTGAAAAACTCCAACTTCGATGAAGCAGGAGTGTTACGGGGGGGAATGTTGCGAATAAACGCAGAGTGACGCGCCCCTCGGACACTGCTGCTGAAGATCTTTGTGTTTTGTTCTATTGTGTGTACTTGCAACTCTCGGTGCCCGTGCTACTGCTCAAAGTAGAATCAAATAAAAACAATAGTTCGAAGCGAGCGGTAGTGCGGGCGCAGCTGATGGATTAATCATCCTGACCTCAGCTGCGTAAAACACCGAAGTTGTAAGTAATTGTGATTTTGTGAACTTATATGTATAATTAATTATAATAAAATTATAGTTTCAACGTGCCTAAATGAAGGACTTTTTCTTTGGGCCGTTCGAGAACCCGGTGCCCGGTTCTCCTGCCTTTCGCCGTTCGCAACAATCAGACTGTACAATAAAATTGAAAATGTCCAAAATGGCGTATACATCATATCGCCGTAAAACGGCAGTAAAAGTGTCACTCAATAGCACTCAATTTTTAAATGAAACTAATGGTCCGATTCTCAATGTCATCAAATTAATCATTCGTAAAATTTCCTGATCTCATCTCAAAAAATATCTGAAAATTTTAAGGGCAAGACTAACATTCCAGAAGAGCGTAAAATAGATTTTTAAGCCTTTTCGAAATGTTTGTTTAAGAATTTAATTTTTTTTGAATATTTTTGCTTCAAAATGCATTGTTTTTGAACGGTTTACATTTTCAAAAAAAGTATATCATATTTCATTTGAAAATTTAGTTTTCGATTGATAAGTGTGAAATAATAAATCAAATTTATTTAAAAATTAACAACTCTAACACAAGAGTTCACATCATCCTAAACTATTTCCTAAAATTGTTTGAAAATACTCATTTTTCATAATTTTCAACGTACTTATCAAACAAATTTAAATAATTTCTATATTTGTTCAACTACAATAAAGTTTTTATAGGGGAATCACGAATCTTATTAAAAGTTATTGTTTTTGTTTAGCCCAGCCTAGTGCTGGTGGGAGGCGATAAAAAATTACATTTCAAAATTAGGAAACGAAAAGTATCAAAAAATGATTCAAACAATATTTCTTGTGTAATACTAAAAGCATATAAGTTTGGAGACAAAAACTTTGAATGAAATATTTATTGGCGCTATTAATTATTAAAAATCTCAGAAAACACTATAATTCATAGAAAATAATTAAAAAGTTTCAATATTTTCGACAATATTATCCAAAAGTTATCTTTGCATCAACTTTCAAAATTTTCCAATTAGATTGCTTCGGAAATTTTTGTAATTGGAAAAAAATTGTATATTACACTCTGAACTAAAAAAAATTAGACCCAGATTGCAAATTAATTTAAAAAAAAATTAGATTGAAATAAAAAGCCATGGTTTTAACATTTATATTAAAAAAGGTTTTGAAAATGCATTTTACACCTGCCCCGATTTGATGCAATCTTTAGTTTTCAAAATAATAAAGTATTGTCCAAGTATTTTTTTACGAAAAAAAAACTTTATGCGATACTGTACAACGGAATTTCACAAAAAAATGTTGTTGATTGATCTCAAATATGCTAAATATGGTTTTAAACGCAGGAAAATGCATTTAAAATTATTTTCAGTTCGTTAGACTTCTTATTCCATTAAAACTTTGAAGCTTGTTGAAAAAAAATTGCCCCCAGATTTTTCGGACCGACTTTGAAGGAGGGTGGGGAGGGGGGGGGGGGTGGTTCAACGGCCTTATGCGATTTCTTAATGCCTAAAACTGGCCAACATTTATACGTCTCGTTTCATCTCTTTTTTACAAAAAATTAAAATATTAGGGTATTTTCAGCAAACACAAATTTTTAAATCGACTCGAAAATATTTAAATGACACGGAAATTTATTAAAGGTTTTCCTCAGCAATGCACAGTTTTCGCAAAATGAAAAGTATAAGTTAAGTATTTTTTGAATATTTTGGGAAATTTCAAAATATTGCCTCAAGATTCTTATTTGTGAAAAATCATGCAAAATTTCTTGTCGTTTGACTCTCATATTGGATATTAGAATTTTGAACTATTTTTGATAACGTCATTGCTCCCAAGATTGTATGATTAAATTGCATTGAAACAAAATACTCACAAAGTTTCAGCCAAATTAAAAACCAAAAACAATAAAAAAAATAATCAAAGTAGGTGAACGCTCCAAATCGACGCTTTCACTCGCGAGCACAAATCGAACGTGAGGCGAAACTGCGGCAACCGCGACTGAAAACTCTCTCTTCTGCTCTCCCTCTCACTCGAACCGGTTTGTACAGCAAATGGCTCTGAGAGGCGCTATTTCGTTCAAAGCCGACTCAGAACCAAATCAGAACAGTCTGTGATCAATCATTGCATCGATAAAATTGCTTGAAAACAATATCATCAACCACACTTCGCATTTTTACACTCATGTCAAACTCAAATTGACGACTCACTTGGGTAGTTCAGGCCAAGTGAGCACCGTGCTGGTATTTTGTTGGATTCTCTCCTCTCTGAACATATGCGTTTGTGACTGACGTCGACGGGCGGAGTAGGTCAAGATTTTTTTTTACATTGTCATAAATCACCGAGTCAATTTGAAGATTATCAATAAAGTTCATATTTTTTTGCAGAGAAACCCAAATGATGAAGGACAAATGCACTTTCTTTACAAAAAATATTAAATTTAGAGAGATTACTTACCAAAAGGGCTCAATTGCTTCCAGCCCAACATTTGCGTGTAAATATTGTTGTTTGCTTCTTTTCTCTAAACTTTTCGCGGCACGGTTGGCGGGGGAGACACTGCATCGGGGGAGTTGGAAAGTTGGACACTCGATTAGCTGTTTGACTCGCTGTACTGGACCAACCCCGTCTCTCTACCCGTTTGAGTTATCCCGCGAAAAAAAGAAGCATTTATCGTCGTGGTCGTCGTCGCGGTCGGTGGTCGATCCCCTCGTAAACTGTATCTTTCTCTTTCTCTCTCTAAGGTTGGTGTCATTTTACAAGGATTTGTTTTTCATGTTGTTTAAGGTTAGTAGCAGTTCTGGGGGACGACCTCCGCCGCGGCCGCGCGATTTCCGATCATCAGGTAGTGGTTGATGGAGCAGCGGCTGCCGGCGACCGGATCTCACTTGTAGCCGGACGTTCGCCGCGAGCAGTACGAGCTGCTGTGGGAGGAGGCGGTTCCGGGTGGACCGCCGGCGACCAGCATTTCGGACGGGTAGATCACGTGGTTCAGGTGGGCAATGTCCAGCTGCTGGGGGGCCGGCGGGGGATGCTCCGGCGGCGGTGGCAGGTAGTCGACCCAGTTGGGGGGAACTGGTGGGAGGGGAAATCGATGTTGATTGTCATGGGTTTTGAAGTTAGAGTTCTGGAAAGCCTTACCTTGATTGCTGTTCACCGGCCGTGGGTAGCCGTAAAACGACCGGAAGCTGGACGAGGTCGACGAGAAGGTGTCGTGACCTTGGTAGCTTAGATCGCCGCCACCGTCGCTGTGCGGGATGCCGTTGATGATCATCGTCGTCGCGTACGGGGTGGGACTCTCCGGGGACTGAAACAAGTGTGAAAAAGTATGGGTTATTTGAAGTCAACTACAAGGTTGAGCAAACTCACCTTCCTACAGTTATAAAACGACGTGACTCCCCTCGGATCCACCTCCGCATAGTCCGTCCCTCCATCGGACAACGCCTGGTTCGGGTACATCTGACTTCCCTCCAGCAGCTTGATCGAACTCAACCCGGAGTCCTTGTCCGTGTCACACGTCCTCCAGCCGCGATCAATCCAAATCCCATTATCCTTCCTAGTTACACTCAAGTTCGGCAAATCTCTCCTCGCTCCAATCGGAACCGTTACAACGGGTTTGCCGAGGCCTTGCCTTCGCTTGAAGAAGATCACTCCTCCAACGATCGTGAACAAAAGAATGATAAACAAAGACAAAACTACGAAGATCATGAACCAAGTCTCGTGCAGAAAGTTGTGATGCCGAAAGTCCTCATAATCATTGTAACTATTGTGAACCCCTTGCGGAACAATCACAAAACTAGGATCCATCACCAAGTGAACCGGCTTCGAGTACGGTCCCAACCCAGCCCGGTTAAACGCCACAACCCGGATGCTGTAACTACTCCCAGTCGTCAAATTGTTCAACATCACCGAAGTCGTGCTCGAGTTCAGCGTCATCTGCGCCAGCAACTTCGAAATGTTCCCCGCCTTAACCTGAATCTTGTACCCCTGAAGCATCCCGTTGATCTGATCCTTCGCCGGCGGACTCCACCGAACCCAACCCGCCGTCAAGTTCATCATCCCGGTTTGAATGTTCCCCGGCGCAGAACTCGGCAAATCTTCCATGGTCTGCACAATGCGAGCGTTGCTCGGCTGACCCTCCAAGTTCTTGAAGAACGGCGTCAAAAAGAACTCGTACTTGGTAAATTTGGACAGATTCGTTATGATGTGGCTTTCGATTTCGTTGTTCGGGATCGACAGCATGCTGTAGCGTTGGGTGCTGGAGTCCAGCTCGCGGTAGCGCACGTAGAACCCCTCGACGTACTGTTCGGAGGCGCTCACGTGAAGGAGCCACTCGAGACGGACCGAGGTCGAGGAGAGCGGGACGATGTCGATCAGTTCGAGGATCTGGAAAGAGAGCGGGTTGGGAAGGAAATGTTATTTTTTCAGGTTTGTACACAGTAAAAAAATCATGGTAATATTACATTTAAAAAAGGGATATCTTTTATGTCAGAAAAAAGCTTTCGTTTTCCCTCTAATAATGTATAAATTAACAACTGGCAAACGCTGGGAAAAAATATTTGCTGAATTATGGTCATTAGTAAATGGTGAGTAGTTTTGGTGAGATTAAGAAAACTTCAATTTGCGTGTTTCTTTTTCTTAATGCGGCTCTATCTCAGCAACCCGAGGTCCAATCTTCAATGTCTCTTAGACAATTTAATAGCAAATTTTCTGAACTTTTCAAAAAAAAATATATTTTTTTTTTAAATTGAAAAACTGCTAATATTTTGCTAAAATCAAACTTTCGGTGGCAATATCTTGAAAACGGTGCCCTTTATCAAAAAATCTGTACAGTACTTTTCGGTTGCAAATTCAACTTTGCATTAAAAAATAATGTCAAACTTGTTTTTGCATGAAACTTCGATTTTTTCCAAAAATCACTATTTTTTCAAAAATTCATAACTCGGCGGCAGATTTTATGACCATGTTGCTCTATGGCTCAAAAGAGGAGCGGCCTTGGCTGACTGGTCACGGTGTTCGCTTTATAAGCGAATGGTCCTGGGTTCGATTCCCATCTGCTCCCAACGAGAAAGTATAGGAAATATAAATCTTTAAACTCTGAACACGAACGAAAAATCAAAGTCGCTCGAGTCGGGGTTCGATCTCCCGTCCTTTGGATTGGTAAGCAAAAATGCTAACCACTAGGCCATCGCGACTTGGTGAGCTATGACTGGAATTAGGAATACTGTTACTATCAACTATATACGCGCTGGGTCCTTGTCCATTTGACAAGGGTTCGGAAGTTCTAAATAACGTTTGAATCCGATTGGTCCAAACGTTCTTCAGGGCGGGGCTTGTCGATAAAGCTGAAGTACCTCGCGCTCGGCTAGCCAGCGTAGAAATGGGTCACCGAAGCTCGGCAGAGCTAACACCTTCCAAATGCCTATGCGAGTTATTTGCATGTATAGAATGTAGATCTAAAAAATACATGGAAACAACTCAATTTGTAAGAAGCGACCGCGTGGTCCCGTTTGGTTGGTTGCACACACACACACACACACACACACACACACACACACACACACACACACACACACACACACACACACACACACACACACACACACACACACACACACACACACACACACACACACACATGTTGCTCTATGGCTCAAAAGTTGCGGATTTTTGTCCCCTAAAACATATCAAAAAATCTCGAAAATCAAAAAATACTAATTTTGGGAAATTGAGTTTTAATAAAAAAAAGTTGATAAAAAAATCTGCAAATTTTTTTTCCGTGTACCTATTTTTTCTCAAAAGTCCTCAACAATACCTACAACTTTGCCGAAGACACCAAATTGATCAGAAAATTCACTCAAAAGTTACAGCTGTTTGAATATTTACATACCATTTTTGTATGGACAGCAGCCAAAATTGTATGGAGACTTGTATGGATGAACCAATGACGCAAAATAGCTGATTTGGTCATAGGGAAGGCGCCCACAAAGTTTGAACGAAATCAAAAAATACAAATAAAATCCATTTCCGGTTTTGGTAGAGAATTGCTCTAGTGCGAGCGTTTATTGTCTAAGGTTTGCCTCGGAATCTTAATATGGGCCATACATAAACTACGAGGATTCAGACATTTTTAAAATCCCGCATCAAACAAACTCAATTTGTTATAATTTGCAACATGAAAAAAAGTAAAAGTGTTTAAATGTTATAAAAAAATATGTTCGGAAATTACTCAAATTTTAATATTTTGCCATATGAATATCAAAAAATGCGAAGTTTTGCATAAATTTGAACAAAATTTGTTTTTTTTGTCTGAAAAAATGAAAAAAAATCCGGCAGAAAAAAATATAAGGACTTAAATTACACGCCTATGTTTCATAATTCAGTCAAATTTTGTATTGTTTATCAACACTACGACATTGTTAAAAAAAATTGCTGCAGTTATATTTTAAATATTTTTGATTTATTAAAATCGAAATTATAGAAATTTGTTTGATATAAAGGAGTCGTTATTTTGTGAAAGTTCAGAATGTCACAGTCAAAATTCAAATTAAATAAAAAAAAATATTTAAATTTTCGCGTCTTTCGTTAGGACGTTCCAAATATTTTTGAATGTTTGTATCCCTCGACTCTGGCTAGAGAGGGAGGTGGAGTCAAAAAATACAAACATTTAACAATTAAAATAACTAGCCATATTATTGACATTTCAATGAAAAAAGTGCATCAAAATGCATGTTAAACCAACCCAGTTGATCTTTAGTTTTCAAAATATCCATGATCAGGGGATTTTTGTTTTTCGTCAAAAACAACTGTTAAGGAATTTCACAAAATGTCTAAATAGTTTTAATCAATTTCAAAAATGCAAAATATGATTTGCAAAGCAGAAGAATGCATTTCCAGTTGTTTTCAGTTGATTAGACTTCTAATTCTATGAGATTCTTGAAGTTTTATGGCCGACTTTAAAAAGTACAGTTTTCAAATAATAGCAATATTTTGGTAGACATTTTGGGTTGTTTTTCGTTTTTTTTTGTAAATTAAAAATGGTTCTTGAAAGAAAAGCACCTTTGAAAAAATATTTTGAGATGCTGAAAAAAATTACTACAATTTTCTTTCTAGGACTTGGAAAATCGGGTAATTAGTTTCTGAGATAAAGACTCACAAAGAACTCGAACCAATAAGTGTCACTTAATTAGTCTGTAATTTTCAGCTGACCATATCTCGGAAACTTTTGGTCCGATTTTCAATGCTGATAAATGAAACTTTTGCCCAATTTACTGTTTTTCTTTATACAAATATTGCAAAAATTGTATAATTTGATCTGAACTATGAAATTTGAAAACTATCTATTTGTAAACATTTCCAAAAGTGAAGCTCGATTTTAAAATTTTAAAAATTATTTTTATTGAAAAGAGTAGAGAATTACCAAAGTTTTTATTTTTAATATTAAAATTTGCACGAATAGCTTCCAAGATATCGTCAGTTGAAAATTACAGACAAATTAGGTGCTTTCAAGGACTTTTTTAAAATGCGAAAAATTACGTAGTACTTTTCATTTTTTAATATGTTTTTTAAAAATCATTATTTTCAGATTTTTGATATTTTTATAGAAACAAGATTTTGCATCATTACGCACTTTTTCTCAGAAGATGTCTTGATGATTTATTAAAGTTGAAAATATGTATTTTGGAATTTACAATTTTAGTAAAAAAGTTCCAACTAAATCAAAATTCTAAAAGAAAAGTCGATTTGAGAAATCATAGAGTACCTCATCAGAGTAACTTTGTAGTACCTCCCTGTAGTTAAATTCATATTTTTATAATTGTGGCAGATACAATAACATTCTTCAATTACGGGACTGAAATCTAGCTTGGACCTTTTTGTGCGCTTAGTTAAATGATATCTAAAGACTATTTTGATAAATTTTAAGCTTTTACAATTTAAAAAGCAACAGAATGACATATGCATTTTCCAAACAAAAGAATAAGCTTACTGCTTTCAAAATGCCACGAAAAAGATTGTTAAAAATTTTAAAATTACAGTTCATTTTCATAATATGTGTTTTTTCAAACTATTTTAAATAACGTTATAACGTAGCATTGAGAAAAAAAACATAAATTCCTTGTCAAATCTTATGTGAGCAATTCTCTAGGAAATCGGTCTTTTTCTTAAATTTTAATTTTGTATTTTTTAATCGGACTGAAACTTTTTTGATGCCTTCGGTATGCCCAAAGAAGCCATTTTGCATCATTAGTTTGTCCATATAATTTTTCATAAAATTTGGCAGCTGTCCATACAAGAATGCTTTATAAAAATTCAAAAATCTGTATCATTTGAAGGAATTTTTTGATCGATTTGGTGTCTTCGGCAAAGTTGCAGGTGTGGATATGGACTACACTGAAAAAAAATGATACACGGTAAAAAAAAATTTGGTGATTTTTTATTTATTTTTTTGTCACTAAAACTTGATATGCAAAAAAACACTATTTTTATTTTTTTTATATGTTTTAGAGGACATCAAATGCCAACTTTTCAGAAATGTCCAGGTTGTGCAAAAAACTTTGGCCGAGTTATGAATTTTAGAATTAAAACTATTTTTTCAAAAAATCGAAATATTGGTCGCAAAAATATTTCAACTACATTTTTCGATTTAAAATAAAATTTGCAATCAAAAAGTACTTTAGTGAAATTTTGATAAAGTGCACTGTTTTCAAATTAAATCCATTTTTAGGGGACTTTTTTGAAAAAAAGTCGAAGTTTTTCATGTTTTTAAATTAGTGCACATGTTTGCCCACCTTTGAAAAAAAAAATATTTTTGAAAAGCTGAGAAAATTCTCTATATTTTGCTTATTCGGACTTTGTTGATACAATCCTTAGTTGCGGAGATTTTGCCATGCAAAGGTTTAAAAACAGAAAAATTTATGTTTTCTAAGTCCCACCCAAACAGCACACCATTTTCTAATGTCGATATCTCAGCAACAAATGGCCCGATTTTCAATGTTAAAATATGAAACATTGATGAAATTTTCCGATCTTTTCGAAAACAATATTTTCAAAAATTTTAAACCAGGATTAACATTTTAAAAGGGCGTTATATTGAATGTTTGGCCCTTCTGAAATATTATTTTTGGTTAAAAAAATGAAAGTATTTTTTTTTCGAAACGATCGGAAAATTTCACGAATGTTTCATATTTTAACATTGAAAATCGGACCATTAGTTGCTGAGATATCGACATTAGAAAATGGTGTGTTGTTTGGGTGGGACTTAGAAAACATCAATTTTTCTGTTTTCAATCCTTTGCATGGCAATATCTCAGCTACTAAGGGTCGTATCAACAAAGTTCAAAAGTGCAAAATATAGAGAATTTTCTCAGCCTTTCAAAAATATTTTTTTCAAAAGTGGGCAAACATGTGCACTAATTTAAAAAAATGAAAAACTGCGACTATTTCCAAAAAAGTCCCCTAAAATGGATTTAATTTGAAAACGGTGCACTTTATCAAAATTTCACTAAAGTACTTTTTGATTGCAAATTTTATTTTAAATCGAAAAATGTAGTTGAAAAATTTTTGCGACCAATATTTCGATTTTTTGAAAAAATAGTGTTAATTCTAAAATTCATAACTCGGCCAAAGTTTTTTGCACAACCTGGACATTTCTGAAAAGTTGGCATTAGATGTCCTCTAAAACAGATAAAAAAATAGTGTTTTTTTGCAAATCAAGTTTTAGTGACAAAAAATTAAATAAAAAAACACCAAAAAAAAATTTTACTGTGTATTATTTTTTTTCCAGTGTAGTCCAGTGTAGTGTAGTCATACCTACAACTTTTCCCAAGACACCAAATCGATCAAAAAATTCCTTCGAAAGATACAGATTTTTGAATTTTCATACATCATTTTTGTATGGCGAGCTGCCAAATTTGCATGGAAAATTATATGGACAAACTAATTATGCAAAATGGCTTCTTTGGGCATACCGAAGGCACCAAAAAAGTTTCAGTCGGATTAAAAAATACAAAAAAAAAATCGAATGACCGAAATCTGAGAGAACTGCTCATGTGGATTTCTTTTGTTTTAAGAACTACTCTTTTTTGACAGATTCGTAATCAGTGGGTTAAATGACATGCAAAACAAATAGGCCAAATTTGGATTCTTGTATGCATTGTCCATAAATTCCCTTGAAGTATCCAATGTGGTCCAGAATCTCAAGTTTTAAAGAAATCGCTTCCAAGTTTTTTTCAATGTTTGTAGCACAATTTTGAGATACTAGAATCCTATTTGAAACAACTCATCTGATGTTACCTGTTCCTGCTCAAATCAGGTCTCAACAGTTTTTGTGAGCCAGTGTAGATTATGCTCTACTACCTTACTACTAACCTAACGAATTAAAAATAAATGTTTTTTACAACCCGCGAGTTCTGGTTTTAACATTAATGTTTGCTGTTGGAACCAACTTTTTAGCATAAAAAAGCAAGAAATTTAAGAAATTTTGAAAATAAAAAAAAATTCAGTCATATTTCCAACGTGACATCAACCAACTAAAATCCTGCCCCATCACTCCAAGAATCCCTCGCGCAAGCAATTTGTCCCCATGAAATTTCAAATCCATCAACCAACCAGCCAGAAATTGCTCCAATCCCTCCAATCTATCCGTCCCAATCCGAACTCTGGGGCTCGGCCCGCGCCAATCTGGCAACAACCCTTGAAATGACAGTCATGTGTCAGTCACATCTCCCAGCCAAAAGTCCCATCATAGCTCACGTCGGCCTAGCTCAGCAGGCCAGGACTTCCCCATTTGTCTCCAAGAAGCAATAGAAGGAGCAGCCTCAGCTCGGCAATTCATTGCTATTCTGACAGCAGGCGCCCGAAGGCCATCACATTTATCATTCCGGCAATGAGACACACATACAAGCACACATACAAACATACATAGAGAGGAACACATTTTCCTAGCTGGTGTTGGTTGATGACATATTTCGGAAAAACGAGCATCATACACATGTGATGTGGTTGTGTTGAACTCATAATAAGGAATGGAGGAGGATGTGGGGGGAGGTGTGGACTAATGTAGGTCAACTAATAAATCACAACAAGTGAGGCATGTCCATCAGCTGGAAACGCATGGGTTTTGTCCCTTCATCCCGAAGGATAATGCAGCCGGGAAGATTACACAGGGAAACATGAGTTTTAACTTGTAATCTCTTTTACTAGGTTTCCTATATGTAAACAAAAACATTGATCGAAATATGGTGATTTGATATCAAAATATTACAAAACTGTTTACTTTTATAATTTCTTGAAAATATATGTTTTTCAATTTCTGAAGTTTTTTCTGCAACAGTGTAATATCTCCCTCATTTCTTGTCTCCTCAAACGACTCACGTGTGTGTTTCACATGGCGTCGTCACGTTGCCCTGAATACGTCACCAGGGTCACAACGGGTATAAAATCCTACTCCTACTACAAACAAAACTCACCTTCCCGTTCAGCACGCTCCGTGCCATTTCCATCTCTTCCGGCACGGTGACCCGGTCGTCCGAGGACAGCGTCCGGATGGGGGCGGACAGCGGGGAGGGCGCCGAATAGCCGAACGCATTTTCCGCCCGCACCGCAAAGATGTAGGACACTTCCGGCGAGAGGCCGGTGACGGTGGCGGTGTTGCCAGCGATGCCACGCAGGGCCACCGTCCAGCCAAGGTCATCAGACGTGGAGTCGGGGCTGAACTGTTCGACGGTGTAGGTGAGCGGGGTGTGGGAGCGGGATTTGTCCTGCGAACGGGACCAGGCCAGGGTGACGTTGCTGTTGGTGATGTTGACGGCCTTCGGGGAGCCCGGGATGGAGGGCACCTGGTCCGAGGAGAAGGTGCGCTGCTGGGGTCCGGGGAGGTTGTCGTCGACCTGGAATAGAAGAGGAGATAAAAATTACATTCGTGGTTTTCAAATCCGACAAATTACTCCATATTATAACAAAAAATAAATTATGCTTCTGTTCAGTCCTCATTGTACACTGAAATAAAAAAAAAGTACCAAATTCCTAAATTCTAGACATTTTGGCTCCTTTCCTTATTTAGTAATTGTTTTTTTTTTGGATTACGTAATAAGACAAGAAGGCAGAATTCCTAGAATGTAGGAATTTGGTACTTTTTTTTATTTCAGTGTAGTTCTAGTTCGAATTTCCTATACTTTTATATCTTAATATGTATTTGTTTGGAATCCAGGCTTTGTTTTTGTTTTTTTTACTTATGTTGTTTTTTTTTGTTATGTTTTGTTTTTTTCGTGAAATTTGTCGATCTTTTCGAAAAAAATACTTTGAAATTTTTTAAATCAAGACAAACATTTTAAAAGGGCCAAACATTGAATATTACGCCCATTTAAAATGCTAGTCTTGTATTTCAGTCTTGTGTTTCATGTATTAACATTGAAAATCGGATCATTAATTGCTGAGATATCGTCATTAGAAAAAGGTGGGCTGTTTGGGTGAGACTTAGAAAACTTCAATTTTCGTGTTTCTTTTTCTTAAAGCGGCTCTATCTCAGCAACCCGAGGTCCAATCCTCAATGTCTCTTAGACAATTTTATAGCAAATTTTCTGAACTTTAAAAAAAATATTTTTAGAAATGGTCACTCATGGTCACAAATCATACTTTCGGTGGCTATATCTTGAAAACGGAGCCCTTTATCAAAAAATCTGTAAAGTATTTTTTGATTGCAAATTCAATTTTGCATTAAAAAGTAATGTCAAACTTGTTTTTGCATGAAACTTCGATTTTTTTCCAAAATTCATAACTCGGCGGCAGATTTTTTGACCATGTTTCTCTATGGCTCAAAAGTTGCGGATTTTTATCTTCTAAAACATATCAAAAAATCTCGAAAATAAAAAAATACGTATTTTGGGAAATTGAGTTTTAGTGAAAAAAAAAGTTGATAAAAAATCTGCAAATTTTTTTTCCGTGTGCCTTTTTTTTCTCAAAAGTCCTCAACAATACCTACAACTTTGCCGAAGACACCAAATTGATCAGAAAATTCACTCAAAAGTTACAGCTGTTTGAATATTTACATACCATTTTTGTATGGACAGCTGCCAAAATTGTATGGAGACTTGTATGGGTGAACCAATGACACAAAATAGCTTATTTGGTCATAGGGAAGGCCCCCACAAAGTTTGAGTCAAATCCAAAAATACAAAAAATAAAAATGGTCGAAATCGGCCGATTTCGTAGAGAGTTGCTCTATATAAAAATACAATATACTTAGTCTTCAAAGCAAATTGAAGAATGTAAAAAGTCGTTCTGATGTTAAATCGAAATTTATCAACAAATAATGAAATAATGAATTCATTTATTTAATAAAAGCTTTATCTCTTTTGATTGGAGCGATTCTCCACGAAAACAAGAAAATAATTCTAAATATATTTTCTGATTTCTGATTCTATTGTTATCATCAGCATAGTTATGATTTTTTGTGAGGACAATCCAGAACAATTAATTGCACTGTAAAAAATACACATTTAAGTGTTTTCTTTAAACAAGCGATTGAAAAACTTAATTATTTTTAAATTTCGTTAAGGGGACCAATAATTAATTTTTGAGTACATCAAATATGTGGATAATTTGTTTTTACGGAGTTATGGTGAAAGAGAAAAAAGGAAAAATATTGAAAATTTACCACCTTTTTTAGGCGTGATGGGTTATTTCCAAAATTAAGGCCTGAAACGGTTAGCCGGAAAACGGTGTACACAGAAAAAAATTATGGTAATATTGATCAGGAAATGGTGACAGATTTTGTGTCAAAAAAAGTGTAATATTATATCAGAAAATTATGAATTTTCATCAGTTTTGCAAACCATTTCAAACACATGGGACATTGATTATTTCAAAGTTTTGCTAAATAATTTAAAAAAAAACCCGATTTAATATCACCAGAGGTGAAATAGAGCCTTTCTTACAAAATGATGAAACTCCGAGAAATATATTGGTGTAATTAATTTTTCAGAAACATAATGATACCACCCAGTGAGAATCTTACCTAAAGCTTCGAATCTTTTTAGGCTAAACCTCAAATGCCATTTTTTTATTTCAGAGGTACATTATTTGTCGCAAGATATTTAAATTTAATTAGTAAAAACATATTGGATTGAAATTATAAGAAAAAAAAATAAAGGGTACTCAGTCTTTATTGTTAGTCTATGATTAACTTAAAAAATATGTATCGCTATTGCACTTTGTCGATCTATTATGAGAAGCCAGAAAGAACACTTTCACGCGCAGCGTAAAACGCGCAAGCGTAAAAGCGCTGGCGTTGAAGCTTCGACTTGACGACTTGTCAATCTTTCAATCGGGAATGGGCTGGGACTTTGAATTTGATGTTCAGTATATGATTTTGTATAAAACCAAAAAAAAAAAAATATAGGAAAAAATAGGGTAACATAAGACGAAAAACACTCAAATGGCGATATTTCTGGAAATACATTTTGGAAAAGCTTCAAATTTTGGGCCCAAGCAGTTTTAGCGCATGTTTTCGAATGGCATTTTTTTGAAACTGAATTCTTTCAATTTGATAGTGTTATCTGTAAAATAGTCCAAAAAATATCTCTAAAAATGGCTTTGACCACATTTACTGGTCGAAAATTGTGAATCGAAAAATAAAATGTTCGTCTCCGACCCCACGGCTACAGATCTGACTTATAAAAATTGTGGATTTTACGAGCGGTTTTCCAGTGATGGAAGACACAAATTTTTAAGAGCGGATACAGACATCGCTCATGTATTTCAGAAAAAGAGCTCTCAAAAATCAGACTTTGAGTTCCGGGTTTCGGGCCAAAATTCAATCGAAAGAGCGCATCCTAACCTTCAATTTAGTAATAGGATTTTTTCCTGGGACGAATCCTCGCCGTGCATGATTTTTTAAGATTTCTGAGAAAAGCGTTTTTCCAAAAGCAAACCTTAAAGCTTTCTTTTGTAAGAAAGGCAAAAAAGGTTTTATTATTTCTAAATCCATTGAAATAAAGCTAATTCTGTTTGGTTTCTCAAAACTTTATGGGTAATTCTCCGCCAACTCACACAGCAGTTGCCCCGACCCCTCTTCGATTTGCGTGAAACTTTGTCCTAAGGGGTAACTTTTGTCCCTGATCACGAATCCGAGGTCCGTTTTTTGATATCTCGTGACGGAGGGGCGGTACGACCCCTTCCATTTTTGAACATGCGAAAAAAGAGGTGTTTTTCAATAATTTGCAGCCTGAAACGGTGATGAGATAGAAATTTGGTGTCAAAGGGACTTTTATGTAAAATTAGACGCCCGATTTGATGGCGTACTCAGAATTCCGAAAAAACGTATTTTTCATCGAAAAAAACACTAAAAAAGTTTTAAAAATTCTCCCATTTTCCGTTACTCGACTGTAAAAAATTTTGGAACATGTCATTTTATGGGAAATTTAATGTACTTTTCGAATCTACATTGTCCCAGAAGGGTCATTTTTTCATTTAGAACAAAATTTTTCATTTTAAAATTTCGTGTTTTTTCTAACTTTGCAGGGTTATTTTTTAGAGTGTAACAATGTTCTACAAAGTTGTAGAGCAGACAATTACAAAAATTTTAATATATATACATAAGGGTTTTGCTTATAAACATCACAAGTTATCACGATTTTACGAAAAAAAGTTTTAAAAAAGTTGGTCGTCATCGATCATGGCCGTTCATGGTCACCCGCGACAGACACGGACGACGAAACAAAGAGAAACGCAAAAAGTAACTTTTTCAAAACTTTTTTTCGTAAAATCGCGATAACTTGTGATGTTTTTGTTGTTCACTAGTGGCAAAAGTGCAGGGAACCCATGCGACTTTTAAAAGTGAACGGAATATTTTTGGGAGGTTTGGAATGGGGGTTAGAGGAATTTCATCGGGCCGATGAAAATGGTTGAATGCGTAATGTATTACATGATTTGGATGTTTGTAAGTGTAAATGTTAGTCTGTAGTGTATTATCTAATAAGCATATAGTTTTGTAATAATAATAATAATAATAAATATTATAAATATGGTAAATAAAATAAATTTAAATATAATCAAGATGATTCCAGGAAGCTGTAAAAAATAGCAGTAAATTAAAATCTAAATGCTCCAGATGGTTCCCATGCTGTTTTAGAAAGATTCGTTAATTTAAGCAATTTGATGATATATGGTATGAGGAGATGGTATGTTACAGGAAAGGTATAGGATGAGGAATAATATGAACATGTAAATAAATAATCATTTAAAATACAAATGCTCCTGATGGTTCCCTTGCTGTTTTAGTAAGTGTCTTTAGTTTATGTAATTTGATCATATATGGTATGAGGAAATGAGGATATAAAGGAAAGCAATACGAAAAAAAAAATAATTTGAACATTCAAATAAATTTACATATCAGCAGCTAAATTGAAATTAATTCCAGGAAGCTGTAAAAAATAGCAATAATTTTAAAACAAATGCTCCAGATCGATCAATTGCAGTTTTTTAAAGCATCGTTAGTTCATGCAATTTAAATGTATATTTTATGGGAAAATAGTATGATAGAGGATTAGAAAAATATAAATAAATCATATAGTGAATAGATACATGTTAGCAGTTAATGTAAGGAAGCTGTGAAAAATATAAATATAAATATTCCGTGGAAACAACGACGCAGGCCAAACACGATCGAAGCAGGCCTTGCCTCGCAAAGAGCAACGGCGAGACTGGCCAGCTTCTTTCAAATACACTTTTTTCTTCCGCGCGAAACAACAACGCAGGCCAAACACGATCGAAGCAGGCCTTGCCTCGCAAAGAGCAACACAAAACAAAACCATTTTTGCCTCGGTATTCATCCAACTTGCGAAAAAACAATTTCGAAAATGTTTAAGATTGTTCATCTACAGTTCATCTCAAGTGCCCTAAACTAAAAATAAATGAAATTTTGTAACAATTTGGAGAAAACGAATATAAGTGTCGGAGATCAAGGTGGCTCTTACGGCTATTTAAAAACTCACCCGAGAGTTGTTTTGCAATCATTAGTTTGCAAAGAAAGTGTAAGATTTGACGAAATAAAAAAATTAGCGAAATTGTTTTTATGTCGAAAATTTACTAAAATTTTAAGGACTTTTGATTTAAATGATTCTGAGCGTATGATTTTTGGGGCTTCCAGTTTAACATAACCTGACATGGATTTCATTTTCTGACAACTTCGCAATCATTTGCATATTTCACACACACTCACACACACAAAACACAGCACAACTATCTAAACGAGGTACTACTCACCGCCAGATATGCACTCCAGGCCGAAAACACCGTTGCCATGCTGCTGCCCTGTCCGGCGGCCCTGGCCACACACCGGTACCAGCCACTGTCCGCCCGTTGAAGATCTGCAAATAAAAAGGTAAATCAGGATGTGCTGAATTTGTTGCTGCTGCTGGTAGAAAGTGCAAATATTTAGTCTTAAATTCAGAACCGAAACCGACAAGACCCTAGGATTTCGAAATGAAGCTTGGATAAATTTTCGCAAGAAACCAAAGAGGCGTTCCGCTTTCCCGATGTTGTTTCAGATTGGAAATGTTCAACATTCTTTCGGTGAGGCCAGAGGAGGAAGCAATAATATTTCTAGATTAAACAATAACCCACATTTTTGGAGGCCTCGGGCTCGGGCAGAGGCAAGATTTTAATATCGAAATTCCTTCTTCTCCGGGAGCAACTGACCACAGGCTAAATTGTCTGTGTTTTAGCAGTAAATTGCACGGAATGAGTGGTTGGATTTGCTGTTGCTAAATTAGAAGCATTTTAGATAAGGGTATTTCGATAAAGCAAGAAAAAAATGTCCTTTTCCGATTCATAATCCTTCCGTTAAGTTGTGTCCTGATGTGAGAACTCTCATGAAGAAGAGATGAATGTAGAGCATCGAATCATGTACAGGACGAGCAGAAGTTTTTGCTCAGAAATTTGCAACATCACAAATCTGCATGCAAGGCTGCATTGGTTGGTTTGCGCTGGAAACGGATACATGAATTTTCGGCCTAGTTTCCGTGAAGAACAAGGAGAGAATGTTCTTGCATGGCAACTAGTTTTTTCTTGTGTTTATTATAGAGGAAGAAGGGGATAAAATTCAGAACCTACAAAATGATTTCACATTTTGATTTAAAAAAAATCCTACAAAAAAAGAAATTTAAATTTGCTTAGTCAAAATAATAACTAAAAGTTTTGTTACCCAAATTTGCTCTAATAATCAGATAACTCAAATCTGTCCCAAAAACACACTCAAACACATCCACCCAAATCCGGAAACTTTGAAATTCCGTTTGAAAGCCTCCGTTCCAACCACATCAGAGGGAAAACGCCTGACGTGTGTGTCTGCACAAGCAGAGCCCTCTCTGGTTCTGAGATCCAACGACGACAAAGCTTTGCGCCTGAATGTAGACTGTGTAGAGCTGCATTGCATATTGCATGAGTTCTTTTTTTTTGTGCATCGATACAGTATCAGAGCACGATGCCACTAATGGAAAACAGTCGCTTTTGAGACACAGTTTTCGTGTGTGTGTGGTTTACTTGTCTCCTATTGTTTTTCAACCCTTGGTTCTGTTTGAAGGATTTTTTGGGAAGGAGGAAGTGTGTGGGTGAGGGTGGCAGGGATTGTGGGAAAAAAAGTGTTTCTTTTCCGGATCTTGCCAGGGCTACAAGTGTGCATCTTCTCAAAACTCGATATTTTACTTCGAGGGGCGTCTTTTCCGGAGGGCAGGCAGGCCACAAACGATGGATATATCTTGGCGTTGAATGGTTAAGGAACCGTTTCAGGAAGTTTCTTTGAAATAAATAAATAAATAATAATCAGTAGATCTGACAAAAAGATATCTTTTTTGATTATATAATTTAATTATAACTTCTTCTATCAACCTTGATCTCATTGTTATAAAAACTCTATAAATTTCGTTGTATTCGATCAATCATTCTTTTTTAAATAATTAGGCAATAATTTTTAAGAATTTTTTATGAAGTTTTATGAATATTACGTTGGAACTAAAAAACATTGACAAATGTCAGAGTACTCTTTTCTTCAATTTTTTTTTCTTCAATAAGCCTTTGAATATTTTTGATTGTTGTCAGAACTAATTTAAACTAACATAAAACATAACGAAAACAAAAAAAAATCTGATTTCATTGTAAACCCTCACAAATAATAAGAAATCTTTATTTTCAGAATGATTTTCTCAACGATTTGGTGTCTTCGGCAAAGAAGCAGGGATTCCTTACTGGTGAAAAAAAGACAGTAACATAAACTAGCCGTTTTTTATTCGTCTTTTCAAACAAAAAAAAAATGCTCAAAATAACCGTTATTGTAATTTTGTTTTTAAGAGAGGTTAAACCCTCTACTGCCCAAATTTTTTTTTCGAGTATTTTTATTTTTCCCTTGTTCAGGAGGTCATTTTGAGCAACTTTTGTTTTACGAAAAACTTTACTTCTCTTGTTGTATGTTTTTCTTGTTTCATTTTTAGTATCTTAATTTGCATTTATCTTGTTTAGTTTATGTTTGTTTTTGGTTGTTTTTGGTCTATTCTATTATCTCCTATCATTACATTTTGCCTATCTATTTTTTCATGTTTTTACAGTCACTTTTTCAATTTTTTCCTTTTTTTCACATTGTATGCTATAGAATGGCACCATCATCATTTAAGTTGTAAAAAATGCGTAGAGGCATAGTCTGGGACACTAGATAAATTACTGCATACTTCTTTTTACTTAAAATACAGGAAATGTTAGTAAAAAGCTCAGCCAAAGTTGACCCAAAAAAAATGACATTTTCAAAAAAATTGGCAAAGTCACCTAAAACAATTAAAATTTCCAACCCATAAATTTTCTAAAATTTTAAAAGTTCTTCTTTCCAATGCTTTTTAAAGATCAATAATTGGTTGAAAAATTGATTTTTGGCGATTTTAATAATCGAAGCCCGTCTAAAGGCGGGGTTTGGTTGTAGAGGGTTAAGATGACAAAAAAATGACATCATTTGAGTCATGCCACAGAATGATTGATTTTTTAAAGGCAGTGTTGCCAATTTTCGAAAAGATAATATTTCAAATTTACATAAACTATGAAAAAGTAGTTTTTTTTTTGCATCTGCATTGATTATTTTTTGCAATTTGAATTTTTTGACAAACTGGATAACTGTGGATTTTAGAATTTACATTTTTAAATTGCTTTTGCTCTCTGGAAATTCAAATACACAATTTTAACCGCTCAAAAATTAAAATTAAGGGTCTTGGTCAGTAACAAACAGATTTACAGCATAATTTCATAAATTTCAAATTTACTTTCAAATAATGATGTTTTAAAACATATTTTGTATATAATGATTGGTGTGTACAAGAAATCCAAGGTTTCTGTTTTTTTTATTTTAGAAAAAAAAACCCACGGTAAAAAATATGTTTTCCAGAAAGTTCATTTTTTTAGAAAGTGCAAGCCAAGTCAACTGAAACGATTACACAAGGATTTTCCTGAGTTGATTATCATTTTTAGAATGTTTTGGCTTGTTTGAAAAAAATCTTTTTCCGAAAATTCCGATGTCAAAACCGCAAAAATATAAAAAAGTTAAAAGCGTTCTTTTCTATATAAAAATAATCAATGTGTAATTGGAATAATTGGAAATGCTTTAAAGCCTGAATTCAAATACGCAGAATCTTAAAACGCTGAAATTTAAAATTACGTAATTTGTTCTTTTGCTCAAAATTTAAAATTTAAATGATACCTTAATTCATAGTTTTTTTTTATTGAAATTTATTCAGAAGTTTGAACATTTAAATTAACAATTATAATAGAATTCAAAAATTTAAAATTCAAAGATTTTCAAATTTCGCAAACTAAAAACAATTAAAAAAATCAAAAAATATAAAGTTTATAAAATTCCAAAATTCAAGAATTTATCAATTTCAGAGATCTGAAATAAGTAAATTTAGAAAATACTAAATTTCTAAAAAAAAATAAAATTCAATAATTTTGAGGTTCTGTAATTGAAAAATTATATTTTCTTTGTTTATAATCATATTCAGAATTTTTTGACTCGTTAATACATTTTTAGATGTTGATGTTTGAAAACTCCAAAAGACAATTATTATAGAATTCAAAAATTAAAAAACAAAAATTAAAAATTCAAAGGTTTCAAAAATCTGCGTATAAAAAAAAATATTAAATACATAAATACTAGAAAAATTTTGAAAGCTGTAATTTAAAATATTTTTTTTTAATTTTTGAATTCCAAAAATCTGAAATTAGGAAAATCTGAAAATACTAAGCCTGCATTTTTAAATTTCCACAAAAAATACTTGAAATTTTTTAAATTATAAGGTTTACAAATTTTAAAGTTTTGGAATCTAAAATGAAAGAAAAAATTAAAACCTCAGAAATCTTTAATGCTTAAAATTTTAAATTCTTAGAAATTTAAAAATGACAAATTTGAAAAAAATGGTATAGAAATTAAAAAAAAATAATTTCGATATTTCTAGAAATTACAAATTCAAGAATACATATATTTATTTACCTATATTTTTCCCCAAAAAATTAAAATTCAAAAAATTCAAATCAGGAATAAAAAAAATCAGGTAATTTAAAAATTTATAATGTAAGAAATGTTCAAAAATTCTTAAACGTCGCAATCTTAAATTTTGAAAATTTGCAAATTGATAACGTTAAAATATTGATATTTCCAATATTAAATTATTCAAAAACTTATTCAAATCAATAATGCAAATATTTAGGGGGCAACAGCAACCAAGGAAGTTGTTGTCTTCTTATTTCAAAATTGTAATACTTCAGGGGATGAATTAAAAAAATATATTGATAAATCCCGTAGTTAAGAAAATACTAAAATATCTTATACAAAAATTTTGGTGCAAAAGCTTTGGTTGATGTGCACCGTTAAATGATTAAAAACACCAAGAATTTTTAAGCTAAGAACTTTTAATTTTTAGATTCTTAAAAATTTAAGAATGTCATAATTTATGAATCTAAAAATATGCACCTTCTTAATATTTCATCACCGTTATGATTACCTCATGATCTCAACTATGACAAAACATTATTCTTGGAAAGAAAAAGCTGATATTTATATCTTGGAGCAAAAACTATAAAGGAGTAAACAATATAAAGATGTTTAATGATTGATGAATAACAAACAAGAAAAATAATGTTATGTTAGAACAAAAGTTGTTCAAAAAGCATCTGAACTAGGTAAAACTGACATTTTTTGACTTTTGGTATCGGGAAAAAATTTAAAATCACTGAAAAAAAAAACAGGAAAACCCGAGAATCTCAAATTACAAATTTAACGGCCACCCTGCATGAACTTGAAGAAATATTTGCAGCGGCCTTAAACAAAAAAAAAATCAAATAAGTGTTTACTTTTTTATTTTCATCCTTTTTTTTTGATATTTTCCCATTCCAAATCACACCGTTTCACAGTCCCGAATCAAGTGGAGGCACCACTTCTCACTGGGTCGGTTCAAGCAAAAGGTTTGCAGAGAAGAGGGTGGTGACGCCAGTTTGAAGAAGGATTCTCACACAGGACTTTTCCCCGAGATCCCTAAAATATCGTGCTGAAAAGAAAATATAACTGGAGCTTTCTCACCAACCCCTCTCCAAAAGCTTGACATATAAATATGTGAGCTTTATTGGGAAAATATAATCAGAGGAAATGTGTGCCTGAGCCCCGACACACAATCTTGAAGGAAATGTGTTTGTGGGTGGCGTTGGGTGGCAGTTTCGGTTTCAGATAAAGGAACGGTTTGCGTCTGTTGGTGGCAGCGATGCCACCCGGAAGAGAAGCAGTGTTGCTGGTGAAAGGTGCCATAAAATGTAATTCATTGTTTCCGCACAGAAGATCCAACCTTTCTCGTGTTTTCTGGGATTTGCAAGCGGTCCTTCCTCCACTCTCCTCGAGGGTGATGCTTTGTAGTCCTGTCAGCTGGTGGTTTTGCTTGCTTCGAGAAAGTACGGTTCGGGGCCGCAAGAGGACAAATAATGACACTGGGCTAAACACTGGGATCATTAAATGTTTAATTCATAATTCTTTGGAGGTGGTGGTCCTTCCGGTTCTCGATCTCTCTACGGGTGAGTTGCACAAACGTCAAGAGTAAATCTCATGTAAATGGACTGTAAAATGGAAAACATCCTCAAGTGGTAATCCGGAAGGGTCGGGTCGTCGGGTCGTTATGCACCGGTGGACCACAAAATGTGAAGTAGGTTCTGTCGGTGTAGTGTCGTAAAACATTTATGAAATTCTGCTCCTGGGTCACTCAGGACAAAGAGACCCTAAGCCGCAGGTTTAATCGGGATTATTTGTATTGAATTTTACTTTTCTACGATCTTTGAATTAACTATTAATTGATTCGAATTTCACAGGTTTCTAATCTATAGTGGTGAAACCACGTATCAAACTCATACTCAGACCATTTCTGGCCTTTGAAAAGCCCAGACCAAACGAACCCATCCAATCCCAGCAAAAAGAGGTACCATTTCATTGGAAACCACTCATTAGTACCAATTTTACGGCTGACACTGCTCTCTAATTGCATTGATTGACCACTCCGATATCTCACTTCCCCCTTTCGTACTGCATTGCATTCGGGGACGTTACGACCCGTGGGCCAGGTGCCACCGCATTAACCTTCAATTAGCAACTCCAGTGAACTTCCTCGGAGCAAAGCAACAAAAAAGAAACCAGACCAAAGTCGAGACCCAAACCGTTTGGTGGGTCCGTTATGTGGTGTCGTGACTCCGTGAACCGTTCAATTTTTTTTTGCTGGGTCGTTTTTTCTCGTACTCTCTGAAGGAGGATAGAAGTGCCACAATAAATCACCAAACCAGTAATTACCGAAGCGCTCGAGTTTGGGGGACCCTCTCTCTTCCGGAAGGGAAAGTGATGCGCCCTGGACGCACGACTTCGTTTTTTGATGGTTTATTGGTTTCAGTTGAGCAGAGCTGACCCCACCTTCCGGGGAGAAATTATGGCCAATGTGTGCAACGATTCGTTAAATATCGATCAAATGAAGGTGTTTATTATTGGTCTTGACCGAAAAAGTGAAAAATTACTTTAAAGTGGGTGGAAAGGCCGGATTGACCGACCTTAAAAAAAAAAACAACCCGGGCAGACGGAATAAACAAATACTGTTAAAATAACAGATTATAAATGGATTCTTTTTGAAAAATCCATTTTTGAATAAGTGTTCAATAACAGTTTATGTTATCATAACAAAATATGTTATTGGCTGAAAGCCAAAACAACTTGGGACTAACATTTTATGTTTTAGAAGAATACCTCCAACTGTTGTTGGGATAAATTGTTAAAATAACAAAAAATAATAACAAAGATTTGTACAAAGAATAACTAAAAATGTCATAAGTCAGTTATTACAATAGAGCAGTTCTCTACGAAATTGATCATAATTTTTGTATTTTTTTATCCGGCTAAAACTTTTTTGGTGCCTTCGATATGCCCAAAGAAGCCATTTTGCATCATTAGTTTGTTCATATAATTTTCCATACAAATTTGGCAGCTGGCCATACAAAAATGATGTATGAAAATTCAAAAATCTGTATCTTTTGAAGGAATTTTCTGATCGATTTGGTGTCTTCGGCAAAGTTGTAGGTATGGATATGGACTACACTGGAAAAAAATTATACACGGTAAAAACATTTTGGTGATTTTTTTTTGAACTTTTTGTCACTAAAACTTGATTTGCAAAAAAACACTATTTTTACTTTTTTTTTATTTTTTGATATGTTTTAGAGGACATAAAATGCCAACTTTTCAGAAATTTCCAGGTGGTGCAAAAAATTATTGACCGAGTTATGAATTTTTTAATCAATACTGATTTTTTCAAAAAATCGAAATATTGGTCGCAAAAATTTTTCAACTTCATTTTTCGATGTAAAATCAAATTTGCAATCAAAAAGTACTTTAGTGAAATTTTGATAAAGTGCACCGTTTCAAGTTTAATCCATTTTTAGGTGAATATTTTGAAAATAGTCGCCATTTTTGATTTTCTAAAATTAGTGCACATGTTTGCTCACTTTTAAAAAATTATTTTTGAAAAGCTGAGAAAATTCTCTATATTTTGCTTTTTTGAACTTTGTTACGACCGTTAGTTGCTGAGATATTGCCATGCTAGTGTTTAAAAACAGGAATATTGATGTTTTCTTAGTCTCACCATAACAGCCCATTATTTTCTAATGTCGATATCTCAGCAACTAATGGTCCGATTTTCAATGTTAAAATGTGAAACATTCGTGAAATTTTCCGATCTCCTCGACAAAAATATTCAAAAAAATTTAAACCAAGAAAAACATTTCAAAAGGGCGTTATATTGAATTTTTAGCCGATTTAAAATGTTAGTCTTGATTTAAAATTTTTGAAAGTATTTTTTTCGAAAAGATCGGAAAATTTCACGAATGTTTCATTTTTTAACATTGAAAACGGACCATTAGTTGCTGAGATATCGACGTTAGAAAATGGTGGGTTGTTTGGGTGAGACTTAAAAAACATCAATTTCCTGCTTTTGAAACCTTTGCATGGCAATATCTCTACAACTTAAGGTCCTATCAACATAGTTTAAAAAAGCTAAATATAGAGAATTTTCTCAGCTTTTTAAAAATATTTGTTTCAAAGGTAGGCAAACATGTGCACTTATTTAAAACAAAGTGGAAAACTGCGACTACTTTCAAAAAAGTTACCTAAAAATGGCTATTTTGATTGCAAATTTGATTTTACATCGAAAAATGAAGCTGAAAAATTTTTGTGAACAATATTTACATTTTTTGACAAAAATCAGTATTAATTCAAAAAATCATAACTCGGTCAAAGATTTTTTGCACAACCTAGAAATTTCTAAAACGTTGGCATTTTATGTCCCCTAAAACATATAAAAAAATTAAAATAAAAATGTTTTACAAATCAAGTTTTAGTGACAAATAGTTATGTTAAAAATCACTAATTTTTTTAACCGTGTATCATTTTTTTTCAGTGTAGTCCTTATCCATACTTTGCCGAAAGACACCAAATCGATCAAAAAATTCCTTCAAAAGATACAGATTTTTGAATTTTCATACATCATTTTTGTAATGCAAAATGGCTTCTTTTGGCATACCGAAGGCACCAAAAAAGTTTCAACCGGATAAAAAAAATACAATAAAAATCGAATGATCGAAATCTGAGAGAATTGCTCAGTAACAATGCAATAAAAAAAATCATAACGAAGAATAACAAATCTTGTTCTGAATAACATAAAATGTTATTGGCATAGTATTTTCAAATATCACAAAATGTTATTCCCAAGCTTTTTCCGTCTGCTCGGGAAATCAGAAAATTTTTATTTTAAAATCCTAAAAAACACAGATAGCAAAGAACTTAGTTTGAAGAGATTTATGATTTTGAAGAGTGCTATTGCAATAACC